>NC_051155.1:82514340-82544913 GCF_013339745.2 Dermacentor silvarum | reverse complement strand
TGTGGCGTTCGACCGCGTTCCTTCGGAAAACTAAGAATTGCAGCCCTCGAGATGGTGCTGCATTGACACTAATGCAGTAAATCCTCTGTCTGTGCCCACAAAGAGAAATATAATTGACGTCAAAGTAGACGGCGTACCTGTCCAAGCACTCGTCGACACTGGAGCCCACATAATCTGTGATGAGTGCTAGCCTACGTAGACGTTTAAAGAAGGTCCTCACCCCAGAAGCTGCACAAGTGCTTCGTTTGCCCGACGGTTGCCGTGCTGGTTGTTCTCGGAATGTGTACTGTACGTTTTAAGTATAGCCGGCCGCCCTACTTCTGTTCTCTTAGTTGTGATCGACAACTTCCCTCACGACGTTATCCTTGGATTGGACTTTTTATCCAACCATTATGCTCTCATCGACTGCGCAGCCGGCGTCCTTCAGTTGGAACTGCCTCAACTCGCCGATGCTCCAAGCACCACGCCTGTGCTCGCTTCAAGATGTGCGTCTGTCACCCGAGGCAGTAACTTACATCGCTTTGACCTCACAGCCACAGGTTCCTGACGGTGAATATGTGCTTCGCCCCATCGTCGACGTGCTTTTGAACCGAAACGTTGCGGTTCCGCATAGGCTGATCACGGTTACGAATAATGACGTCGTTCTCCCGCTTCTGAACTTCAGCCTGTGCCCTCAAGTGCTTCCGGCTGGCATGTTCTTGGCCAGCGTTTCTTGTACGTCCGAATTTGACATTGAGAGTATGGATGCCGAGAGTGGATTATTAGCACCAATTGCAGCTCACAGCTCTGATTCTTTCATGGATGACTTCGCCAAAATGATTGCAACTGACCTCACCTCTGCTCAGGCCAAGGACCTCCGTCTCCCTCCGTCTCCGGCTCGAATCGTACAGTGACACCTTTGATTTTGGCGACCGCCCTTTCGGCCAATTATCTGTTGTTCACCACCGTATAAACACTGGAGACATGAATCCTATTCGTCGGCGTCCCTATCGTGTATCACATGCTGAACGTAGAGTAATGCAATCAGAAGTGGACAAAATGCTCCGCAAAGGGGTCATCGAATCACCAGCCAGTCCTTGGGCTTTGCCAGTCGTCCTCGTGAAGAAAAAGGATGGTACCTGGCGTTTTTGCGTCGAATATCGCCATTTAAACAAGATCATGCGAAAGGACGTCTACCCATTACCACGCATCGATGACGCCTTGGACTGCTTGCACGGAGCTACATACTTCTCGTCCATTGATCTTCGATCCGACTACTGGCAGATTTCTGTTGATTAAATGGACCTTGAGAGACTGCCTTCATAACACCTGATGGTTTATATCAGTTCAAAGTAATGCCCTTTGGCCTATGCAATGCTCTTGCGACATTTGAACGAATGATGGACTGTCTTCTGCGAGGCTACAAATGGACCACCTGTCTTTGTTATCTTGACGACGTTATTGTTTTTTCTCCCACGTTCAGCAGCCACCTTACGCGACTCGCTGCAATACTTGCGGTCTTCCGAAAAGCCGGCCTTCAGCTGAACTCTACGAAATGTCATTTCGGGCGCCGTCAGATTACCGTGTTGGGACATCTCGTTAACGCAACCGGTGTACAACCAGATCCCGATAAAGTTCGCGCCGTTCGCAGTTTTCCTGTGCCTCGTTCTGCTTCTGACGTGCGCTGCTTCGTCGGCCTGTGTTCTTACTTTCGCCGTTTCGTCAAAAACTTCGCCGACGTTGCTCGCCCTTTCACAGATCTTCTAAAGAAGAACATGCCTTTTCTCATGGGGCCCGGAGCAGGCTCACGCGTTCGTCGCTCTCATCGGCTTTCTGACCACCCCTCCCATACTTGCCCACATTGATCCATCTGCACCGACCGAAGTCCACACTGAGGCGAGTGGCCACGGCATCGGTGCTGTTCTCGCCCAGCAGCAGAATGGTACCGAGTGCGTAATAGCTTACGCCAGCCGCATGCTCTCACCTTCTGAGAATTACTCCATCACCGAGCGTGAGGTGCTTGGCTTAGTGTGGGCTGTCGCCAAGTTCCGGGCCATATTGTACGGCCGCACGTTTTCGGTTCATTACTGACCACCATGCCCTCTGCTGGCTGTCTTCCCTCCGGGACCCGACAGGACGGCTTGGTCGCTGGGCTTTGCGGCTCTAGGAATTTTCTTTTATTGTCATCTACAAGTCTGGACGTCTGCACCAGGACGCTGACTGCCTCTCTCGTCATCCCGTGGATCCTCCTGATCCTGTTGCACATAATCTGGAGACCTGCGTGTTGGCTTTCACTGACATGTGCGACATGCGCGCTGAACAACATCGCGAAGAGTCCTTGCAGGCCATCAGCGCCGGAGTGCAATCTGGCCAGCACCGACGGCCCGTGCCGCATGTTCGTGCTGCACGACGGCTGCGTTGCGTTCGAGCGTCGTCGTATTCGTCCACAGCTGACGCGTTGTATGGTCGTGCTCTGCGAGGGTGAAGAGGTTTTGCGTGCTATGAGAGCGACAGAGAGAGAGAGCGACGCATGCGCGAAGCGGGGTCTCCTGGAACGCGATGTCGGCATTGGAAAGCGGTTGTCCGGTGTTGCAAGCTGCGCTGTGCAACGCGCAGTGTCGGCCGTAAGTCCGAGACGCACGAAAAGAAATTATCATCTACATGAGTGATAAGATGAAAGTTCGCGTGCACTTCCGGGAAACGCTGGGCTACGATCACACAGCTTCGCAGTTCCAAGCGTTGCGCGGCCGAGTGCAAGGTTTTTTATTAGCAATATGTGTGATATTATTGAACCGGGATACAATTTTTGTGGATGATTGTGTACTGTGTGCAAGGGCATCTAATGAGTCATTGTTTTTATTGGCGGCCGACTTGAATCGAGTATAAAAATGGTGTGTCACTAATAGCATGCCCCTAAACATAAATATATATGTAGCAGCTTCACTAAAAAAATGTAACAAAATCATATATAAGTACTTGTTAAGTGGCCAGTTGAAATTGAAAAATAATTCACCAATGAAATATTTAGGTCTTATGCTGTCAGAGGATGGCTCTTGGTCATAACATGTTAATACCGTAGTTAGAAATGCAGGACATGCCCTTCACTTCTTGCAACAAAGTTTAAAACACACAAGTATTAACGTAAAAGAGCAGCGTAAAAAACAAGTTTTGCCAATGTTGGTGTAGGCATGCTCTGTGTTGAATGTGGTTTCTGATGTGCATATCAATGCTCCATTGGGTAAGCGTTAAAGAACCCCAGGTGGACTAAATTAATCCGGAGTTCCCCACCCCGGCGTGCCTCATAATCAGATCGTGGTTTTTGCACGTAAAGCCCAACAATTAATTTTTTTGCATAATAATGCTTTCGAAAAAGTCCAATCCGTCGCGACACTGTTCGACCTGGGGATATACAACCGCTTTCTAAGTGCAAGAGGAAAAAATAACTTGACTGGATCCTTTTGCTTGAACAGGGAAGAAGGTTACGTCTTAAGCTGCTTTACTCAATCTTTCATAATCATATTGACACGTATACATGTTTATCTTTCACCGGCTAACAAACGTTCAACGTAATCGCTTGGCACAGGACGCGCCTGCATATATCGGAAGTCTCTCGAACGTTATCGATGCTTCTATCCGTTGTCTCTTGTCACCAGCGCTCATGTAATCTGATTGTATGAGCGATGGGAATTATCTAGAACTTTTTTGGAAGACACACGGGTACGAAAGATTATTCTGGGACCTTCGATGACTCATGTATAAAACCCGACGCGTTTCGCCGCTGATCCGATTTCGACGCTCGCCGTCTGTGTTCGCCGCTTTCGTTGTGCTTCGATTGTAGCCTGTTTTGTGGGTCTGCAAGGGTTCGCCGTCAACGCGCCACGTCCACAGCTTGGTGAGTGGCCACGTGACATCGCCGACTACCTCGCCAGAGCCCAGTGGCAACCACGACGACCCTCACGCTCGCCGTCACCAGGCCGCCACATCTCGCCGCATCGCCGGCTGTATGCCGGCCCAACCCGGGGCCGATCTCCCAGCTCTTACCCGGGAAACTAAAGGCAGTAACCGATGGAGGTGCGGTTGCTGTACGACGCAATGCTGAAGATACTCCGCCTCCGACGAACTAGATTCGCGTATCATCATGACGAGGTATCAGCATAGCGCCTGGCAAGAGCCTTGACGACAACACTTCGCCGCCGAAAGTAGACCTACCAACGCGACGTAGCAGCAGCGGAGCAAGCCCACGTAGCCGTGATCCGACGCCACGACTTAACCGTAACGCCAGACGACGGTCTACCAATCTAGACGTGCGATTCGATGGTCATAATGTCACCGCTCTCGTCGACACTGGAGCCGACTTTTCTGACTGCAGTGGCGAGTTCGCCGCCAAGTTGAAGAAGGTGAAAACGGCCTGTCAAGGACCCGATATCCGGACAGCGGGAGGATACCTAGTAACGCCGGCTGGAATCTGCACAGCGCAAGTCACGGCAAACAACCGCGCTTACCCGGCGAATTTCGTAATCCTGCAGCACTACTCCAGGGATGTTATCCTAGGCATGGACTTTCTAAACCAACACGGTGCAGTCATCGACTTAAGGTCCAAGTCGATAACGCTTTCAACGCACAATGCGATACCACCGGATACAAACATCAGTTACCATGCCTTGAATGTGCTAGAAGAACAAATCACCATTCCGCCTCGCTCCAGCGTAAGGATTTCCGCGGTACCGAAGTGCCTGCAGACATGGAGGGCATCATCAAGGGCGATCATCACTTACTGCACGACCGTGAAATTTGCGTTGCTAGAGGCATAGCTGAGCTACGTGCAGGGAAAGCAAGAGTGATGCTCACGAACTTCAGCCACGAATACAAGCGCATTAACAAAGGCACCATGGTCGCCTACATCGACGAAATAGTACAAGCCAGCAGTGCTTTCGCCTTCACTGACTCTAGTACACCTGCAACGACGACTGTAGTATCTGAACCAACTTTCGACGTCAATCAGAACCTTCCCAATCATAAGAAAGAACAGCTAAAAAGCTCTGCATCATAACCGACGAATATATCCGCCCACTCCATCAGAGCCCGTACCGAGTTGCGGCGCGCGAACGCGAGGCCATAAGGCAACAAGTTCATGAAATGCTACGGGACGACAGCATCCAGCCGTCCAAGAGTCCGTGGGCGTCGCCCATGGTGTTAGTAAAGAATACGGATTTAACGCTAAGTTTCTGCGTCGATTATCGTCACCTCAATAAAATCACAAAAGACAGACGTATACCCTCTCCCACGTATTGACGACGCCTTGGATCGAATCTACAACGCAAACTTTTTCGCCAATGGACCTCAAAACCGGCTACTGGCAAGTCGAAGTCGACGAGAGGGGCTGGGAGAAGACTGCATTTATAACACCAGACGGACTGTTCGAGTTCAAGGTCATGCCGTTTGGTCTTTGCTCGGCACCCGCGACTTTCCAACGCGTCATGGATAATGTACTGGCAGGCTTGAAGTGGCAGACTTGCCTTGTCTATTTGGACGACGTCGTTACATGTGTTTGCCTCAAGCTTCGAGGAACACCTCCGGCGCCTTCAAACAGTTCAAGTAATCAAGACCTCCGGACTCACGTTAAAGCCAGAAAAGTGCCGCTTTGCATACGAGGAGCTCTTGTTTTTGGGCCACGTCATCAACAAGTCTGGAGTGTGCCCTGACCCACAGAAAACTGCGGCCATCGCTGACTTTCCTCCGCCCACCGACACGAAGGCAGTCCGTAGATTCCTTGGACTGCGCGCCTATTACAGGCGCTTCGTCAAGGATTTTTCACGGATCGCTGAGCCACTGACGTACCTCATGAAGGCCGACGTCGAGTTCAAGTGGGAGACGCCGCAAGTCGAAGCATTTGAAGAACTGAAGCGACGCCTGCAATCGCCGCCACTACTTGCACATTTCGACGAAAACGCCGATACCGAAGTGCACACCGATGCAACCAGCGTAGGACTCAGCGCCGTGCTTGTGGAGAGGACTGACGGGCTAGAAAGGGTTGTAAGTTACGCTAGCTGGTCGCTGTCGAAACCAGAAACAAATTATTCCACACCCGAAAAGGAGTGCCTCGCCATCATCAGGGCTACATCAAAGTTTCGCCCCTACCTCTATGGCAGGCCCTTCAAAGTTGTGAGCGACCACCACGTCTTGTGTTGGCTAGCTAACTTGAAGGATCCTTCAGGTCGCCTCGCACGATGGAGTCTGAGACTTCAAGCATTCGACATCACCGTCGTTTACAAGTCAGGGCGAAAGCACTCTGACGCCGACTGCTTGTCTCGTGCCCCCGTCGAACCGCCGCCACAGGACGACCAGGATGACGACACTTTGTCGGGACCCATCAGTCCTTGTCTACTTGTCTCGCGCCCCCGTCGAACCGCCGCCACAGGACGACCAGGATGACGACACTTTCTTGGGACCGAACAATAGTAAGCTGACCCGGAACTAAGGAGCCTTGTAGACTACCTGGAAGGCAAGACCGTCATTGTGCCCAAGGGGATCAGGCGAGGATTGGCGTCGTTTTTCTTGCAAAACGACATTCTCTTAAAAACAAACTTCTCGCCTCTCTGAGCCAACTACCTCGTCGTGGTACCCTCAGCACTGCGTCCAGAGGTTCTGCAAGCTCTCTATGACGACCCAACGGCTGGACACCTCGGGTTTTCCCGCACGCTCGCGAGGATACAAGAAAAATGCTACTGTCCTCGCCTCTCTGCCGAAGTCGCCCATTATGTAAGGACATGCCGAGACTGTCAGCGACGCAAAACACCGCCGTCAAGGCCAGCCGGACTTCTACAGCCGATCGAGCCACCTCGCCGACCGTTCCAGCTGATCGGGATGGACTTACTGGGGCCTTTTCCGACGTCGACGTCCGGGAATAAATGGATCGTCGTAGCTACGGACTACCTCACCCGCTACGCCAAAACAAAAGCCTTGCCCAAAGGCAGCGCCGCCGAGGTAGCGCGATTCTTCGTTGAGAACAACCTCTTGCGTCACGGTGCCGCAGAAGTCCTCATCACCGACAGAGGTACAGCCTTTACGGCAGAACTAACTCAAGCCATCCTGCGACACAGCCACACAAGTCATCGCCGGACCACCGCCTACCACCCGCAGACGAATGGCCTCACCGAGCGCCTAAATAAGACCATCGCCGACATGCTGGCAATGTGCGTCGACGTCGAACACAAGACGTGGGATGCCATCCTTCTGCACGTGAACTTCGCATACAACACGGCCGTGCAAGAAACGACGCACGTGGCGCCGTTGAACCTGGTCTACGGAAGGAACCCGGCAACGACGCTTGATGCTATGCTACCGGACGTCACCGACGCAGAAAATCTCGACGTTGCCACCTATTTGCAGCATACCGAAGAAGGTCGACAGCTCGCCCGCCTGTGCATCAAGAACCAGCAGAGGACCGACAGCCGACACTACAATCTCCGACGACGCTACGTCGCGTACCAGCCCGGCGACCGTGTTTGGGTCTGGACTCCGATACGCCGACGAGGACTTAGCGAGAAACTGTTGCGTCGCTATTTCGGACCATATAAGATAATCCGACGTATTGGAGCACTGTACTATGAGGTGGTGCCAGACGGCATTTCTCACAGCGGTGCCGGGCTCGACCTGAAGTCATCTACGTGGTGCGTCTTAAGCCTTCAAACGCCCGCTAAAGAACTTCGGTACTTTGTTACTTTGTTATTGTTTTTTTTTCTCTTTCTGTCTCTCTCTCTCTGTACGCGTGGTTTTGTTTTCGCTTTCTTTTTATAGCAGCGGGACGATGCTTTTTAAGGGAAGGCTATTGACACGTATA
Source organism: Dermacentor silvarum (assembly GCF_013339745.2). NCBI lineage: Eukaryota > Metazoa > Arthropoda > Arachnida > Ixodida > Ixodidae > Dermacentor > Dermacentor silvarum. The sequence continues at coordinate 82,537,094 of NC_051155.1, read as the reverse complement.
CATGTTTATCTTTCACCGGCGACCGCTTTTCACCAGCTAACAAATGTTAAACGTTATCGCTAGGCGCAGGACGCGCCTGCATGTATCTGAAGTTTCTCGAACGTTATCGATGCTTCTATCCGTTGTCGCTTGTCACCGACGCTCATGTAATCTGATTGTATCAGCGACGCGAAGTATCTAGAACTTTCGGGAAGACATGTGCGTACCAGGGATTATTCTGGGGCCTTCAATGACTCATGTATAAAAGCTGACCGCCGCGGATCAGATTTCGACGATCGCCGACAGTATTCGCCGCTTTCGTTGTTCTTCAAGTGTAGCTTGCTTTTGTGGGTACATGTTCGCCCGATAAAGAATCAGTTTCGCCATACACAGTTTTACGACTGTTTACTTCAACGTCACTACTACGTGACGGTATGGGAATCTGCTGATCAGACTATCTGAAGTAGAGCACTGCACGGGCCGGTTTTTCAAGTCCGGGCCTGACCCGAGCCCGAAAGTACCATACTTTGGCCGGCCCGGTTCTGTTCGACCCATTAGCCTTTTTGCCTATACGAAGCTAGCTCGAGTTCTCGATTATTGTGAAGATACTGTCATATGACCAACGGCCGCCGGGCGGTCTTCAAGCTGCATCAAAGCAGGTTTTTGCCCTGCATCCCTTCTTGCTGGTTACTTGATAACTTAACTGTGAGAGAAATAAAATTTCATTACTAGCCGAACACGCACAGAATATTAAGTGAATATTTGATATGAAAACAAACCACACAATCGACAGTTAAGAAAATAGTGAAGGATCAGGCTAACAACCACCGGGAGTGGCAGATCCCCGGCTTACATTTAGGGATGAAGTTGTAGAAAAGCACATCGGTTGATCACCATGCTCATGCTTTAAAGAGTGCGGCAACATACTACAGCAAAGGCATAGGTGAACACTACCACACACGCCACGGCCCGCCATTTAATCTCACTTTTGAATCTGATATAGTCATTCGGATACAGTGATGGAACTCGAGCCAATAATTTTGGCGCCAATGTAAATTTAGATACGCTGGTTACTGGCTTTCAGGAATACGATAATACACGGCCACTAGAAGCTTTGTTTTTCATTAAACAGAAATTGTTGACCGACAAGGCTAACGCTCATCATATTTTCACACGGAACATGCCATTTTTATTGCTTTATTCGGCTTCATTAAAATTATGTCAATTTTTTAATCGACAATTTAGGCATCCTTGTTTAGAAATATATGCAAATTTAGACTCTGTCTAATTGTGTTTCAGTACAGTGCATCTACAACGTAGGCTTTCCTTCTTTTTTTGTCTCCTCCCAGATTAAAGTATGATCTGCTTGCTTATTCACGTAAATTCTCAGACAACGCACCCAGTGCTTTCAAAAACATTTACAAGGCGGAGAACACGAGGGTCGAGCCACTTAAATTGTGGAAATAGCATTAAAATGAAAATTTGCTGTGGCAATAAAATGATCTGCATTTCTATTTTGTTTTTCATATTCCCCTCCCCAATGTGAGAAATTTTGCAGCATCCTTGTAGACGTAAAGCATTTGTCTAAGAACAATATACACTTGAAAGTCTCAGTTTAATTAGTTGGGCTAATTGTGAATTAACCTACGGCAGAATATTCAACTCGCTTGAAAATATAACAAAGAAAATTAATGGAAACCAGTAGTAAGTTACCCTGTGCCTTAAGATACAAAAAAGTTGCAAATGAACGTTTCAGAATTTATTTGCTACAATTTTATCGAGGTACTCTAAGTAATTCTTGAAAACTTAATTTTTGTTTTTCCTTTAAAATGATCGCGCCGAAAGTCTAGATATTTTTGTGCAGCAACAAAATATTGCAGTCGAGTCTGCCTCTAGGCACGTCTTCCGCTCTTGAAAAATGTAACGAGCTCTATCGAAACTCATCTCATTGACTCCCGTTAAGGATAGCTCGGATACCTGAGACAGTCTAATGAATGTTTTTGCAGCGAGTCTCACACCAATCCAATTGTTTTCCATTTCTTTAGCGCGACTGCAATGGGTATATATTTCTAACTCTTTGTCAGGTTGATTCAAATCCGTGTTGTCTAGCAACTCATTAAGTGTGCCTTTCGCCGCTATTCCCACCCACCCAAATGTGTTTCTCCTGGTCTATAGGCGGCGCCGCTGTCGAAATCATACCGCTACCTCCATCAAACTTCGGGTCGTCCGTCACATGCCTGAGCACGATCACCTCTAGGAATTCGAGGTGTTAATAGGCTGGGAACAATGTAGACAAGAGTTCGTTAGTGTCGTGAAAACGAAAGAATTCCTGCAGAACCCATGTTAAGATGATTATCGAAGTTAATGCGATTAGCATTTACACAATCTAGCGAACAAGAAGCGACACACCGTGTTAGCTAAGACATCTTTGTTTAGAATCCGTAGTGTTTCACCTGATGGTTCAAGTGATTCGGATATATGCGGCCATGCACTGTCTCCCTGATTGACCCGCTTTGTTATGACCATCGCTCGCCAATGTTACCTCACGATGGTAGAACAAGGACCGCAGGCCGACTGCATGCAGTGACGACGATGGAATTACGAGGTAGGAATGATGTCGATAGAAGGACGAAGGCATTTAAGGACGACGGCATGACGACAATGAGATGATTCTGAAGTGATGGCGATAAATAATTGTGACGGAATACAATGCCATAACGCCGGTATTGTAATCTCTATTGAATGACAATAATTGCACAATACTAGCGGACTGAAATAGAAATTATGCTGATGAAACCTGAGGTGGTATGACGACCAAAGCATTTAGTAATTTTTAGCCAACCAGACACGCTTCTGCATAACATACCAGCCTTCTCCCTTTCTTTTCTCCTATTCCTTCCCAAGACGCTTTAGAAACATATCCTCGGCCGTTGAGCTCAGTACGCCAGTGCTCTAGCCCATTAAGCCACGTTCACACTTTACAAACGTATCTTGCCAACAAGTATATTATTCAAGCTCGAACTTAGGGGGAACATTGAGCTTTGGGGCTACTATCGAAATACATGGGAAATCGGCAATTGTTTCTCAGAGCAACCAATGCACCAAATCTGATGAGTTATGTTGAATTTAGAAAAAAAAGTTGAAGTGTAGTGATTGCAGAAAGGGATATTTTATTATAGGCTGTCTACTTTTCTTACGTCAAATTTTAAAGAATTGCCAAATTTCGAAAAAGAAAACTTGACTTATAGAGCTATGTACCTCAGCAGCTAAAAATGATATCGGAATTCTGTAAACTGCGCCTAATAATACATCCAAAGCGGATAGCAATCATATATCATACACCATCCTGAAATATACCACTATGTTGTGAATGTTGCATTTGCAAAACCCTTCCATACATTATAACAAATTCACGTAAGTTTTAAGGTATAGCAAAAAAAAAATTGTTCGCTTTTGATGCTCCAACGGGTGCAGTTTATAGAAATGCCATATTTGTTTATAGAAATGCCATAACCTCATCAAACCACATCGGAATGTCAGCGTCACAGGGCAACCGGTATGCCTTAAGCACTTTAGCACATTGTGCTATTCCATCCGTGCCGACACGGCGGCGATCGCTTCCTTCCGACGCCGAAGGCGGCCTGCTCGATTGCTCGAGCTTCACTCTCCGTAGAGCAATGCGCTCGCACTCAAGCTGCAGGCGCACCTTTTCCAGCTCCAGCTCCAGGCGTCTCTCCGCCATGGCGTCTGAATCTGGCATGCTCAGAGCCTGCGAAGCTCCCTGCGTCTCACTAGCAATTAGACTGTCCGACGTCTCAGACTCGGTCTCTCTCGAACTCCGCAGTTCCTGCCGTCTCTGACCCTCTCTTTGTTCAGATGCAATATCATTGTTAACGCCAGCCTCCATCGCGCTTGCCATTCTGCGCGTGAACATAATTAACCTCACTAAACAACAGCCATGCCAACCTAGACAAAACGCAAGAAATCCCGCTCACCCGTTTCCGCTGAGGCGCCGCCTGACGTCCTGGTCCAGATGAATTTCAAAGGTTGCGGAATTGGCTGGTGGCCCTCCGATGTCTTGCGCCTGGCTCGTTGAAGTCTGCTAGTTGCCCGTCTTGAGGCTTGCCGATCCTGTCGTGCTGCGCCAGTAACGTTTGTTCTTTGTCCTTGAAGTCGATGAAAGTCTCTTCAAGGTGTTTATCGGCGTTGATGAAGCAGGAGGCAGGTTGGAGGTAACAAAACTTGAAGATATATTGCAACGAAAATATTTATACAGTCAAATGCGGAGTTTGCAAAACAACACTGATGCAAAACACACAAGTAAACAGCGCCTTACTCTTCGACTTTTTCCTAAGTCAGAGCCTAGGACAACTGTCACTACATACCGTAACCACTTAGTGGTAGAACAGTGAGACTCGGTTGGTCGTATGTAGTGACAGTTGTCCTAGGCTCTGACTTAGGAAAAAGTCGAAGAGTAAGGCGCTGTTTACTTGTGTGTTTTGCATCAGTGTTGTTTTGCAAACTCCGCATTTGACTGTATAAATATTTTCGTTGCGATATATCTTCAAGTTTTGTTACCTCCAACCTGCCTCCTGCTTCATCAACGCCGATAAACACCTTGAAGAGACTTTCATCGACTTCAAGGACAAAGAACAAACTTTACTCTACCCATTCGTCCATGTAGGACGAATGGGTAGTGACCCCCCTAAACTACCCAGTGACCTACCCAGTGACCAAGGTAGCCTAAGAACGCTAAAGCATTAAAAGAGCGGAGGGAGTACATGTGGCAGGGATATTTCAAAAGACGAGGTTGTGGCGAGTGGGTACAGTGATCTGTGCCTGGGGAAGGCAGTACCCCTGTACTTCTAAAGTGAGTAAAACGTCAAAACGGGCAAGTAATAGTAAGGAGAATGAATACAAGGACTGACTTCCAACACGAAGTTTATTTCCGTCTTCACAGATCCATCAACAAAAATCTATGAACATACATCTTTCAATGGAAACACACGTTGGCAACAAGTGAGAGTGACGTAATTCGTACAATACAAAGTTAATGCAAACCTACACTATAGCTGCAAACGAACATTACATAAAACATTAGCCAGGTGTGACCGTTTTATCATGTAGATCAGAAATACCTTTTCACTTCTTCCACGTGCATTACTTATTTACAATTTTTCTGTGAAAAAGGGAGGGAAAAATTTCCAGAAACCTACCCCAAGAAATGGGAATATATGCACTACATCAGAGGTAGAGGAAAACTAAAGAAAGAAAATAGATTTCACCGCATTAATGTATTAACATTTTCCAATCTGAGAAAAGCGGCATTCTATCGTTAGTGGAGGCTTAGTAAGCCTGAAGAAAAATAAAAATAAGCACAAGAACGAAAGACAACTAGGTGGTGACGTCACCTTCAATTCCGAACATGATGCTCTGCGAGACGTCATGCATTTTCACTGCCACTGCTAGGTTCTAGCTAAATTTTGTTTATGTTGGTAAAGAGGGTCTAAATTGTATTATCAAAGGACCACAAACATAGCTTAGAGGCTTTTAAGATTGTTGACAGGGGCCCGAAGATGCAAAAGTATTTTGAAGTCCGCGACTTTCATTCAAAATATGAAAAATATATAAGGGTTGGCCTTCCAATATTCGGCCTCTAGTCACGAAATTAAGGAAAATAACAGTTTTCAAGGAATACGTTTTCCGTCTAGACTGATTAACTGATTCTCCCTTCAACGATTTTAACACAGTAGACGTAATATAATACGATGGAAAATATTTCGGGAAAATTTCACTTTAATATATTTGCTGGAGCACATGAACACAAGGTTTTATTATACCCTTGGTTGAAGTATTCACTGTCATTGTAGTGTAAATTAAGCCAATGTTTTTTTTCCGCTGCATTCATCACTAGTTTCCGGAATACTAGAAGATGAACGCTTCTAGCGATTGTGCGTAAGCAAGATTTTATTGTAGGGTCAATGCTATTTAGGTTGTAAACTCAGCGTTTAAAGTTTTTTTATTACCGCTAAATTGGCTCTGATTCGTTTTATATTTGTGCTCTGATTTATTTCACAATTCTCCTAAATATTTCTCTCCAGTCCATCTCTCTCGAGTTTTTCCTGCCTATTCCTAAGTTCAGTATTTTTTTTTTTTTTGCAATTGGTATTTATCGTTTTCGTTTGATTTACACTGTTCTCACCATTCCATAGTGGGTACGTGCCACTAACTAAACGCATCTACATCTACATCTTTACTCCAATGGGCAAAGAAAGATGGCCTGTTGGTGCCAGGGTGGCGAATGATTTGCACTACCGATGAGTGTATAGTACAGACATGTATTAATGGCTCGGCACTGCCGAGCCATTAATGTTTCCAAGCATTTCCACACATTAATTTTTCCCATGTTTCCGCACCCTACCACAGTGTCCCTATGAAACGGAACGTCTGGAAGTCCTCTGGACAGGACTGCGTATCCTCAGAACTCTCTAACGATCAATAACGGAGATCAATGCACTTGAGCGGGTTACCTGCTGACTGCTAGCTGCTTAGATGGTAGTGTTGAGGGGGTAACAATAAAGTTAGTGTTGGTGCATTGGTGCCCAGTTAGTCGTGCACAATAATTGTAACAATCGCAATGAATGTCATGGTCTTATACAATATATGCTATGCCGAACTTTTTCTGAATCGTCCGCACGTTTTAGTCATGGAATGCGTAGACGTTGTTGCCATGGTAAGTCAATAAACGTATAGAATTAAAACACGTTCTATCCATATAGCGGCGGCCAAGGCCCCTTAACGTGCGAATCGGCATATAGTAGCAATTATCACCATGGCAGCGAGCCAATCGTATCATAATGGTTACGTTATACTTCAGGAGGAAGAAAGCAGGACAAAACGTTAAGAGAGACAGCGCCTAAGCCCTTACTAAATAACAGTGCAACAGTCCTATTGTTCCCTCACATAGCCACAGATGGTCGTACAATCCAACCGTCTTCAACAAGCACAGACGGGTAATTTGCGTTTTTGTAAAGTGAACGAGACTACTAAAAATCAACACAGTTTACGGGTAACAGTTTACTTCGTAAATTGTGCACAAAATGTCTATGTGTGCGCAAAACAGGTACAGTGACAAAAATTAGAGATCGCGATGTTTCCGTTGAAGTTTTGACTTGTACAACATTCTCCTATTTTGTATTGGCTATTATGAATACAGAAGATGCTGCACGCTAGTTGATGTAAAGTTGGTTGCGCTTCAACATGTAGTGCTTGTATTTGCCCTGCGGTGCATTTAGTCCGTAGCTAAATGTCAAGACAACCCGTTTCCAGAACGACCATTCGTATCCGAATGATCTTACTGTGTCCTAGATTGTAATCCTCAAGAACGGTGGTAAATAAATGCTGCGGCACTTTACCATTTGAAACATACAAGTTTTCTGTTCGCCTTGATAAGTGATTGTTGCGGGCAAGGACTTCCGGTGTAATATAATTCCCCATCGCTTCCGAACTAGGAACACTGTTTTCACTGTCAAATTTACCTACAGAGAGGGAACGCGTGTTCCAGCCAGAAACTGTACTAAGGTCTGCTCTAAAGTCGGATCTACACATACGCTTGACGGCGCGCCTACGCATGCGCACATGGTGCTAGGGCAGATCATAGGCGTCGAAGCGCGGCACGAGCACGGATATCGATCCTGATAAATATCTGGCTATGGCTGCCTCACATTTCCAAGCGCCTGGCTAGGCAGCTGCCACTTTGGTACAGTAAACACTCGGCAGATTTCTTCCATGCGAACATGTGCTTTTAATTTCAAAGCATTATATGCCCCATTACACGGCAATCCGTCGGCGTGACCGAAAGATGGTGCCGGCCGATGGCGCAAAGCAAAAGCACGTAAAAGAACGCTCAGATTAACGTCAAATTTCCCAGAGAGGTTCCTCTAAACAAAGTAAATTAATGGCTTTTAAAAGAAAAGTTGGTACATTTCGGTCTGGGTGGGAATCGAAACCTGGCCTCCGGGGGGCGAGACGAGCACGCTTTCCCGATGGCGCGGTGGCTGCACGGTTCTGGCTGATTAAAGGTGTGCCTAGTGCGTGCGTCACTGCACACGTCACGTCACAGCCATCTGGCTGGCTAGATTAGATTATGTGGTTTTACATGTCAAAACCACGATCTGATTATGAGGCACGCCGTAGTGGGATACTCCAGAAATTTGGACCACCTGAGGTTCTTTAACGTGCACCTAAATCTAAGTACACGGGTGTCTTCGCATTTTGCGCCCATCGAAATGCGGCCGCCGTGGCCGGGATTCCATCCCGCATCTGGCTGACTAAAAGTGTGGCCTTGTGCGTGCGTCATGGGGCACGTGACAGCGCATAAATGGGGAGGAGGTGACTTCATGTCATGAGTCTATAAATGAGTGCGTTCACGACGTTGCGTGGTCTACTAGCGGTATGATGCTTTCGCATTCCCACACGTAAGCAGTCTTAAGCTTCGCTGCCGAATGCTTTTTTTACTTATCGCGCTGACCTAACGGCTCTAAAGATAAAGCAATTGCGATTATAGATATTTTAGCATTTTGAAGCACTGTCTACAACAAATTATGATACGATGTCTGTCAAAACACCTGTCAGCGAGCCAAGTGGGCTCGCATAGGCACCTGTCTCTTAGTAGATGCAAACCAACTTTCCTTACACCTCCTTTTATAAACAGCCATTCTTCGCGAGGCGCAGCAAACGCAGGGCGCGCCGTCGTGAGCTTGCGCGCACCAGCAAGCGTACGTGTAGTTTGGCCTTAAGACCCCTGTTGATCTCTAAATCTGCTATATGCTTCTATAATAGAAATATTCCACGGCATCCAAGGAGCGGGATCTTTGATGAATTCTGTAACTTCACCTATAGCTTTCTTGATGTATTTCTTCGAAGCAGTTTCCAGACTTTTCTCCTCGTCTGCCGTTAACAGCCTTCTCATGTGTCCGTTGAAGAGTCGAAACAGCCGTCCCATGATGGATCCTTGAACGTGGACTTCATACTCCAGCGGAACGGGAAAACTCAGCTGGTAATCTTCGATCTCGATTGTCGTGTTCTTCCTGTGTAAAAAGAAATCGGGGCATATACAGAGAACATGAGGCTTTTGCAATTTAATCTAATCAGATTACACATTTGATTTCAAACTGAGCAATATCTGAACACTCGTGGGACAACACGACAACACACAGCGCTGTGACACTGCGGAGACAAGAAACAGGCGCTACTGAGGCACAACCAGACTCAACAGAGACTCCGCTGCAGTGTGCGGAATGTTCCTTATAAGAGGCATGACACAATAAATGCAAGAGAGAGAGAGAGAGAAGTTTAAAGATGCGAAATGCAGAGAGGTCGGCCTGAGGTAAATTCTTCTAGCCAGCTACTCGGCGTTGGGGGAAGGGGAAGAGGGAAAGAAAGAGGGAAGAAAGATGCGCATGATGGCTGACGATGACGAGAGAAGGAGGATGTAAAATACAAGACACACCTACCCGCGCGCAACCTTCCCGAAAAAAAAACAACAAATTAGCCATACGTCATTCTACGTATTCGGCGGCAAAGCCCGACATGGGCGGTACGTATCAACAAGGACGCCTTTACCACATCCATTGTACATGCATTTATTTACTGAGACATCAATGACTCCTTTCTTTAGCGATAGGTGGTTCAGCGTTATATCGTGGTTCTTACTCGTAGAACCCCATAATTTAAGTTAAAATTTTTTCTTTACTCCTATCTTTAGCATTTTGAGTCCATTCTATTTCTTTTACCTCATTGCTGACCTTGGTTGAGGTTTCAGTGGCAGGCTAGACAGTTATGATGTGGCCAGCCCCAAGATTTCCTCTTCCCTGCCAACCAATCTGTCTTTCACTTGAGACACATTCGCGCCATTGTCCCCCGCGCCATCCTGCTATCATGGTATAGACGCGCATGGTTACAAGAAGCGCAGATTGTAGACGCGCAGGGTTAGAAGATCTTCCAGATACGGTTGGCGAAATGCGCTGATAGCGTCGCGGCCACGCTAGCCCACTCCGATGGGAACGAAAACTCCACTCAACCGCGATAATAAAGGTTTATTCTCTCTCTCTCTCCGATACGCTAGAGACGCGTTACATTTGCCCGCAAAAATTAGGAAGTCAAGTGGACGCTCCGCTCAATCAGCTTTGCCGTGAAGCCATAGGGCAGCCTTCTGGCCCCCCGTTGCTGGGATGAGCGCTGTGCGCACAGAGATGAGCGTCCCTGCTTAGCAGTTGTGTGAAATGGCACCGGCCATTGTATGCACCAGGGTGCATACAATGGCCGGTGCGGGGTGAACAGTAAACTTCAAGCTACAGACCGTTTCAGTGATTACAAACATAGGCCCTGTACGGCTTCCGGTTTTGCCCACTGACGTAGTTGCTGAATGTATCTGGCAAATAAGCAACAATGCGTTATCAAGCATAAACCTGATAAGGCACGTGACCGGAAGTTTCTTGGGGTCGGCACGCTCGCTGCTGTTATCGCGAGCATGAAACCGTCTATAAACGCTGATGCTTTCCTTTGGCCTCATCTCATCCAATTTTGAGGCGCAACGCCTGCAAAAGATGTGACAGCGCTCCTCACCAACGAAGCGTTGCGACATGATGAATATCTGCCTACGGCCGCGGGATAAGAAAAAAGACGTAGTTTAGCCCGAAAGCCGAATCATCGATTGCGATAGCAAAAAAAAAAGCCAGGCCTAAAAAAAATTAAATTATGGGGTTTTACGTGCCAAAACCAGTTCTGATTATGAGGCACGCCGTAGTGGGGGACTCCGGAAATTTGGACCACCTGGGGTTCTTTAACGTGCACCTAAAAAAGCCAGGCCTGCGCGGCACACGCAGCACACTCTCAGCGTAAACTAGACGAGCGTTTCGACAGTTCTACCTAGTAATTTGAGTGAATGCGTCAGGAACGCGCTTGTGACGCCGTCGCGCGTGCAAGCGTTCCATCGCCGATGGCTAGCGCCGATCGGCCCAGCCAAGCGGCCGACAATGCAACTACGGCCGTCACATTCGCTCCCATTGCAACGCGCCCGACGCGGCCTGCTTGTGACGCCGTCGCGCGTGCAAGCCGACGCATACCATTGCCGATGGCTAGCGCCGTTCGGCCCAGCCAAGCAGCCGACAATGCAACTACGGCTGTCACATTCGCCCCCACTGCAACGCGCCCCATCTAGCGAAATCAATGTGATCCCGAGTGTCCATTAGGGTGCCTCGATGCCAGCGCCGCCGAACGCTGGCATCGAGGCACCCTACCGAACGCTGGCATCGAGGCACCCTACGTCCGTCGGTATGTTAGCGCCATCTAGTTAAGCCGGCAGCAAGATTTACAGTGTCGTTTGCCGGCACCTTAACTAGATGGAGCCACCATTCCGGCAGATGCTTCGGACCGCGTTGTTTGCCTTCCGCGTCTGAATCGCATCTCGTCCTCTGCGCCTGCGCGCTTGCATAGGGCGCCTTTATAGGCGTGTTTCCCGCTCTAGGATAGGAAGCGCTTGCGTGGCTCAGTGGTAGAGTATCCGCCTCCCACGCAGAGGGCCTGTGCTTGATCCCGGCGGAGAGCGGGTACTTTTTATTGCGATAGCAATTATATGGACACTCAAAAGCAGATTTCTGCCGTCGGCGTCGCCGTCGTAGTCGCCGTGAGGTTCCGTATGACGTCAATGAAGATGAAATCGTCGCCGCGCGCCGAACGCTGTATGTGCGAGTGAACGGGCGCGAGGGGCGCGCGCTTTCACGGGGAGTGAACGCACGGCGGAGAAAAAACGCGCGTTCTGCGCCGTGCTCACTTAAGGGCTGCAGAAGTAGGCGTCTCTTTCCTCTTTTACAATCACCATATATGTAGAGCAAACGCGCCTTCTTCCGACGCGCGAGAGGCCGTGGCGGAGGGGGGAGGGGGAAGGGAAGGGAGGCGACGTTTAGCGGCGGCACCAAGTGCCTATTTATATCAGAGGCTCCGGCAACAGTCACCAACGCAGCACGCATTTTGAGCGAACGCGGGCATAACGCTAACGGCGTCGACAACAGTTCTGCGTGTTGCCGGTGCTGCTGCATGTCCAAGTTTATACAGCTTATAAAGCTAATATCATTACTCTGTATAGCTCTCTACAAATTTGCTATCGCAATTGATGCTTCGCCTTTCAGGTGAAACTGCGACAACTTTTTTAGACGCGAAGCATTTTATGGTCGGGGCTATGTCACTCCCTCCCTCCACCGTGCGGCGTCCATACCCCTACTGCGAATGCGCATCCTCCTCCCCCGCCTCTCCTCTCCTTGTCTCATCTCCTCTCCTCTCGGCACACATGCGCATCCTCCTCCCCTCCTCTCCTTGTCTCATCTCCTCTCCTATCGGCATTGCTCCTCTCCTCTCCGGATTGCGCAACGAATGGCAAGATCTGCGGCTCCGCGCGCGATAATGCGAAGCAGCTTAGGTTAGAGGCGCGACGGTGGGCGCTGCATACTCCGCAAGGGGGCGCCACTGTAGCTCGCGGTATAATGATGCGCGCCCGGGCTCCGCTCCTCTCATTCTCCTCCCGCAACGCACGGTAAATATAACAGAAGCTACGTACCTCAGCCTAACGGAAACGATGAACTGAAAACTAATGGGAACTTGAGTCTACCCCACCGCTGCTTCGCATACTACTCAGGGTTCCCCTACGGGAAGATGGTGTAATTTTTTCGCATGTGATAGCGGCTACGGAGGGGGGGGGGGCGGCATCATTATAACCCGAAACGGCTATTGGAATGAGCTCATAACAGCTTACGATGTAAAAAGTGGACAGCTTTATGAAGTAAGGATAGTAGTTTTATCGGCAGTATGAACTTGCAAACATAGGCATACTAACTAAATGAACAAGGATGGTGTCGCGTGCGCACAAGCAAACATGAATGCATCTCACTCGATGATCGCACAAACTCGCTGTCAAAACGCTGCAGTGAGTAAGCGCAGCAGCAGCAGCGAGCGAATTGACCTATGTGCCGCTACTCGCATCAACGCGAACTATGCGGCGAAAACAGAGCGCACAACGTTGATCGCTTTCAAGAAAGCGGCCGCGGGGTCGCATCATACGCAGCAACTGCGGAAGTAAAACGTCCCCCTCCCTTCCCTCCACCCTGTGCCTTACACGTGACGGAAGGCTGTTCGCTTCCTCCCCGCTTTCCTCCAGCGCACGCGCGAGATTGAGCCGCCATCGTCGGCTCCTCCGCACACTCTCATTCGCACATACAGCATACGGCACGCGGCTACGATGTTATCGCCGTTGGACTTCATATGGAACGTCACGGCGAGGACAGAAATGCGCCTCGAGTATCCACATAATTGCCATCGCAATAAAACTTTAAGAATGTTTAATTGGCCAACTGATATAGTGACAACTCCCTTGCCTGATGACAGTGCCTGCTACTCTCCCAGCTTGACGTTACTTCAGTCGACATTGGGACCATCGCTTCCGAGCAGCGCAAGGACCCCTGGATTTCTTCTTGTCATAGACTTCCTTGTTGACCCGTCATCGCAGCCAACCACTCATGCGTTGCGCCGTCAAGCTCGCCATTTCTGCATTTGCGATGATCTGCTTCACCGACGCAATTACACCTCTGATGGCCGCCAGTGGTTATTAGTAGTACCTCGAAGCCTCCGTTCTGAGATCTGCGCATCGTTGCACTCTTATCCACAGTGTGCACACTCGGGACCTTTCAAAACCTACCAGCGCCTGCGACAACGCTACTACTGCCGAGGAATCTACAACTACGTTCAAAAGTTCGTTTGCTCATGCCCCGACTGCCAGCGCCGGAAATCTTCACCCCAGCTCTCGCCAGCTGGTCTGCAGCCTCTACCCTGCCCTACCAGGCCGTTCGGGCGCGTTGGCATCGATTTGTATGTGCCACTTCCCTTGACGTCGGCTGGTAACCGCTGGGACATTGTGACAGTAGATCACCTTACACGATACGCCGAAACCGCCGCTCTCCAAGCAGCTACAGCACCCGATGTTGCCTCATTGCTTCTTCGCCTATTCATCCTGCCGCATGGTCCACCTCAAGAACTGCTCAGCGATCGCGGACGCGTCTTCCTGTCGGAAGTAGTTGAAGCGATTCTCAAGGAGTGCCACGTTGTTCATCGTGCGACTACGGCGTACCACCGTCAAACGAATGGCCTCACAGAACGCTTCAACCGTACACTCGGCGACATGCTTTCAATGTACGTCACCTCCGACTACACGAACTGGGACGCCATTCTGCCCTTCGCGACCTACGCGTATAATACCGCTAAATATTGCAGTCGAGTCTGCCTCTAGGCACGTCTTCCGCTCTTGAAAAATGTAACGAACTCTATCGAAACTCATCTCATTGACTCCCGTTAAGGATAGCTCGGATACCTGAGACAGTCTAATGAATGTTTTTGCAGCGAGTCTCACACCAATCCAATTGTTTTCCATTTCTTTAGCGCGACTGCAATGGGTATATATTTCTAACTCTTTGTCAGGTTGATTCAAATCCGTGTTGTCTAGCAACTCATTAAGTGTGCCTTTCGCCGCTATTCCCACCCACCCAAATGTGTTTCTCCTGGTCTATAGGCGGCGCCGCTGTCGAAATCATACCGCTACCTCCATCAAACTTCGGGTCGTCCGTCACATGCCTGAGCACGATCACCTCTAGGAATTCGAGGTGTTAATAGGCTGGGAACAATGTAGACAAGAGTTCGTTAGTGTCGTGAAAACGAAAGAATTCCTGCAGAACCCATGTTAAGATGATTATCGAAGTTATGCGATTAGCATTTACACAATCTAGCGAACAAGAAGCGACACACCGTGTTAGCTAAGACATCTTTGTTTAGAATCCGTAGTGTTTCACCTGATGGTTCAAGTGATTCGGATATATGCGGCCATGCACTGTCTCCCTGATTGACCCGCTTTGTTATGACCATCGCTCGCCAATGTTACCTCACGATGGTAGAACAAGGACCGCAGGCCGACTGCATGCAGTGACGACGATGGAATTACGAGGTAGGAATGATGTCGATAGAAGGACGAAGGCATTTAAGGACGACGGCATGACGACAATGAGATGATTCTGAAGTGATGGCGATAAATAATTGTGACGGAATACAATGCCATAACGCCGGTATTGTAATCTCTATTGAATGACAATAATTGCACAATACTAGCGGACTGAAATAGAAATTATGCTGATGAAACCTGAGGTGGTATGACGACCAAAGCATTTAGTAATTTTTAGCCAACCAGACACGCTTCTGCATAACATACCAGCCTTCTCCCTTTCTTTTCTCCTATTCCTTCCCAAGACGCTTTAGAAACATATCCTCGGCCGTTGAGCTCAGTACGCCAGTGCTCTAGCCCATTAAGCCACGTCACACTTTACAAACGTATCTTGCCAACAAGTATATTATTCAAGCTCGAACTTAGGGGGAACATTGAGCTTTGGGGCTACTATCGAAATA
The DNA here is from genome assembly GCF_013339745.2 of Dermacentor silvarum. Classification (NCBI taxonomy): domain Eukaryota; kingdom Metazoa; phylum Arthropoda; class Arachnida; order Ixodida; family Ixodidae; genus Dermacentor; species Dermacentor silvarum. Next base: position 82,521,617 of record NC_051155.1, on the reverse strand, counting down.
CATGGGAAATCGGCAATTGTTTCTCAGAGCAACCAATGCACCAAATCTGATGAGTTATGTTGAATTTAGAAAAAAAAGTTGAAGTGTAGTGATTGCAGAAAGGGATATTTTATTATAGGCTGTCTACTTTTCTTACGTCAAATTTTAAAGAATTGCCAAATTTCGAAAAAGAAAACTTGACTTATAGAGCTATGTACCTCAGCAGCTAAAAATGATATCGGAATTCTGTAAACTGCACCTAATAATACATCCAAAGCGGATAGCAATCATATATCATACACCATCCTGAAATATACCACTATGTTGTGAATGTTGCATTTCCAAAACCCTTCCATACATTATAACAAATTCACGTAAGTTTTAAGGTATAGCAAAAAAAAATTGTTCGCTTTTGATGCTCCAACGGGTGCAGTTTATAGAAATGCCATATTTGTTTATAGAAATGCCATAACCTCATCAAACCACATCGGAATGTCAGCGTCACACGGCAACCGGTATGCCTTAAGCACTTTAGCACATTGTGCTATTCCATCCGTGCCGACACGGCGGCGATCGCTTCCTTCCGACGCCGAAGGCGGCCTGCTCGATTGCTCGAGCTTCACTCTCCGTAGAGCAATGCGCTCGCACTCAAGCTGCAGGCGCACCTTTTCCAGCTCCAGCTCCAGGCGTCTCACCGCCATGGCGTCTGAATCTGGCATGCTCAGAGCCTGCGAAGCTCCCTGCGTCTCACTAGCAATTAGACTGTCCGACGTCTCAGACTCGGTCTCTCTCGAACTCCGCAGTTCCTGCCGTCTCTGACCCTCTCTTTGTTCAGATGCAATATCATTGTTAACGTCAGCCTCCATCGCGCTTGCCATTCTGCGCGTGAACATAATTAACCTCAATAAACAACAGCCATGCCAACCTAGACAAAACGCAAGAAATCCCGCTCACCCGTTTCCGCTGAGGCGCCGCCTGACGTCCTGGTCCAGATGAATTTCAAAGGTTGCGGAATTGGCTGGTGGCCCTCCGATGTCTTGCGCCTGGCTCGTTGAAGTCTGCTAGTTGCTCGTCTTGAGGCTTGCCGATCCTGTCGTGCTGCGCCAGTAACGTTTGTTCTTTGTCCTTGAAGTCGATGAAAGTCTCTTCAAGGTGTTTATCGGCGTTGATGAAGCAGGAGGCAGGTTGGAGGTAACAAAACTTGAAGATATATTGCAACGAAAATATTTATACAGTCAAATGCGAGTTTGCAAAACAACACTGATGCAAAACACACAACAGCGCCTTACTCTTCGACTTTTTCCTAAGTCAGAGCCTAGGACAACTGTCACTACATACCGTAACCACTTAGTGGTAGAACAGTGAGACTCGGTTGGTCGTATGTAGTGACAGTTGTCCTAGGCTCTGACTTAGGAAAAAGTCGAAGAGTAAGGCGCTGTTTACTTGTGTGTTTTGCATCAGTGTTGTTTTGCAAACTCCGCATTTGACTGTATAAATATTTTCGTTGCAATATATCTTCAAGTTTTGTTACCTCCAACCTGCCTCCTGCTTCATCAACGCCGATAAACACCTTGAAGAGACTTTCATCGACTTCAAGGACAAAGAACAAACTTTACTCTACCCATTCGTCCATGTAGGACGAATGGGTAGTGACCCCCCTGAACTACCCAGTGACCTACCCAGTGACCAAGGTAGCCTAAGAACGCTAAAGCATTAAAAGAGCGGAGGGAGTACATGTGGCAGGGATATTTCAAAAGACGAGGTTGTGGCGAGTGGGTACAGTGATCTGTGCCTGGGGAAGGCAGTACCCCTGTACTTCTAAAGTGAGTAAAACGTCAAAACGGGCAAGTAATAGTAAGGAGAATGAATACAAGGACTGACTTCCAACACGAAGTTTATTTCCGACTTCACAGATCCATCAACAAAAATCTATGAACATACAGCTTTCAATGGAAACACACGTTGGCAACAAGTGAGAGTGACGTAATTCGTACAATACAAAGTTAATGCAAACCTACACTATAGCTGCAAACGAACATTACATAAAACATTAGCCAGGTGTGACCGTTTTATCATGTAGATCAGAAATACCTTTTCACTTCTTCCACGTGCATTACTTATTTACTATTTTTCTGTGAAAAAGGGAGGGAAAAATTTCCAGAAACCTACCCCAAGAAATGGGAATATATGCACTACATCAGAGGTAGAGGAAAACTAAAGAAAGAAAATAGATTTCACCGCATTAATGTATTAACATTTTCCAATCTGAGAAAAGCGGCATTCTATCGTTAGTGGAGGCTTAGTAAGCCTGAAGAAAAATAAAAATAAGCACAAGAACGAAAGACAACTAGGTGGTGACGTCACCTTCAATTCCGAACATGATGCTCTGCGAGACGTCATGCATTTTGCACTGCCACTGCTAGGTTCTAGCTAAATTTTGTTTATGTTGGTAAAGAGGGTCTAAATTGTATTATCAAAGGACCACAAACATAGCTTAGAGGCTTTTAAGATTGTTGACAGGGGCCCGAAGATGCAAAAGTATTTTGAAGCCCGCGACTTTCATTCAAAATATGAAAAATATATAAGGGTTGGTCTTCCAATATTCGGCCTCTAGTCACGAAATTAAGGAAAATAACAGTTTTCAAGGAATACGTTTTCCGTCTAGACTGATTAACTGATTCTCCCTTCAACGATTTTAACACAGTAGACGTAATATAATACGATGGAAAATATTTCGGGAAAATTTCACTTTAATATATTTGCTGGAGCACATGAACACAAGGTTTTATTATACCCTTGGTTGAAGTATTCACTGTCATTGTAGTGTAAAATTAAGCCAATGTTTTTTTTCCGCTGCATTCATCACTAGTTACCGGAATACTAGAAGATGAACGCTTCTAGCGATTGTGCGTAAGCAAGATTTTATTGTAGGGTCAATGCTATTTAGGTTGTAAACTCAGCGTTTAAAGTTTTTTTATTACCGCTAAATTGGCTCTGATTCGTTTTATATTTGTGCTCTGATTTATTTCACAATTCTCCTAAATATTTCTCTCCAGTCCATCTCTCTCGAGTTTTTCCTGCCTATTCCTAAGTTCAGTATTTTTTTTTTTTTGCAATTGGTATTTATCGTTTTCGTTTGATTTACACTGTTCTCACCATCCCATAGTGGGTACGTGCCACTAACTAAACGCATCTACATCTACATCTTTACTCCAATGGGCAAAGAAAGATGGCCTGTTGGTGCCAGGGTGGCGAATGATTTGCACTACCGATGAGTGTATAGTACGGACATGTATTAATGGATCGGCACTGCCGAGCCATTAATGTTTCCAAGCATTTCCACACATTAATTTTTCCCATGTTTCCGCACCCTACCACAGTGTCCCTATGAAACGGAACGTCTGGAAGTCCTCTGGACAGGACTGCGTATCCTCAGAACTCTCTAACGATCAATAACGGAGATCAATGCACTTGAGCGGGTTACCTGCTGACTGCTAGCTGCTTAGATGGTAGTGTTGAGGGGGTAACAATAAAGTTAGTGTTGGTGCATTGGTGCTCAGTTAGTCGTGCACAATAATTGTAACAATCGCAATGAATGTCATGGTCTTATACAATATATGCTATGCCGAACTTTTTCTGAATCGTCCGCACGTTTTAGTCATGGAATGCGTAGACGTGTTGCCATGGTAAGTCAATAAACGTATAGAATTAAAACACGTTCTATCCATATAGCGGCGGCCAAGGCCCCTTAACGTGCGAATCGGCATATAGTAGCAATTATCACCATGGCAGCGAGCCAATCGTATCATAATGGTTACGTTATACTTCAGGAGGAAGAAAGCAGGACAAAACGTTAAGAGAGACAGCGCCTAAGCCCTTACTAATAACAGTGCAACAGTCCTATTGTTCCCTCACATAGCCACAGATGGTCGTACAATCCAACCGTCTTCAACAAGCACAGACGGGTAATTTGCGTTTTTGTAAAGTGAACGAGACTACTAAAAATCAACACAGTTTACGGGTAACAGTTTACTTCGTAAATTGTGCACAAAATGTCTATGTGTGCGCAAAACAGGTACAGTGACAAAAATTAGAGATCGCGATGTTTCCGTTGAAGTTTTGACTTGTACAACATTCTCCTATTTTGTATTGGCTATTATGAATACAGAAGATGCTGCACGCTAGTTGATGTAAAGTTGGTTGCGCTTCAACATGTAGTGCTTGTATTTGCCCTGCGGTGCATTTAGTCCGTAGCTAAATGTCAAGACAACATGTTGCCAGAACGACCATTCGTATCCGAATGATCTTACTGTGTCCTAGATTGTAATCCTCAAGAACGGTGGTAAATAAATGCTGCGGCACTTTACCATTTGAAACATACAAGTTTTCTGTTCGCCTTGATAAGTGATTGTTGCGGGCAAGGACTTCCGGTGTAATATAATTCCCCATCGCTTCCGAACTAGGAACACTGTTTTCACTGTCAAATTTACCTACAGAGAGGGAACGCGTGTTCCAGCCAGAAACTGTACTAAGGTCTGCTCTAAAGTCGGATCTACACATACGCTTGACGGCGCGCCTACGCATGCGCACATGGTGCTAGGGCAGATCATAGGCGTCGAAGCGCGGCACGAGCACGGATATCGATCCTGATAAATATCTGGCTATGGCTGCCTCACATTTCCAAGCGCCTGGCTAGGCAGCTGCCACTTTGGTACAGTAAACACTCGGCAGATTTCTTCCATGCGAACATGTGCTTTTAATTTCAAAGCATATATGCCCCATTACACGGCAATCCGTCGGCGTGACCGAAAGATGGTGCCGGCCGATGGCGCAAAGCAAAAGCACGTAAAAGAACGCTCAGATTAACGTCAAATTTCCCAGAGAGTTTCCTCTAAACAAAGTAAATTAATGGCAGAGAGGTTTTTAAAAGAAAGTTGGTACATTTCGGTCTGGTGGGAATCGAAACCTGGCCTCCGGGGGGCGAGACGAGCACGCTTTCCCGATGGCGCGGTGGCTGCACGGTTCTGGCTGATTAAGGTGTGCCTAGTGCGTGCGTCACTGCACACGTCACGTCACAGCCATCTGGCTGGCTAGATTAGATTATGTGGTTTTACATGCCAAAACCACGATCTGATTATGAGCACGCCGTATGGGATACTCCAGAAATTTGGACCACCTGAGGTTCTTTAACGTGCACCTAATCTAAGTACACGGGTGTCTTCGCATTTTGCGCCCATCGAAATGCGGCCGCCGTGGCCGGGATTCCATCCCGCATCTGGCTGACTAAAAGTGTGGCCTTGTGCGTGCGTCATGGGCACGTGACAGCGCATAATGGGAGGAGGTGACTTCATGTCATGAGTCTATAAATGAGTGCGTTCACGACGTTGCGTGGTCTACTAGCGGTATGATGCTTTCGCATTCCCACACGTAGCAGTCTTAAGCTTCGCTGCCGAATGCTTTTTTTACTTATCGCGCTGACCTAACGGCTCTAAGATAAAGCAATTGCGATTATAGATATTTTAGCATTTTGAAGCACTGTCTACAACAAATTATGATACGATGTCTGTCAAAACACCTGTCAGCGAGCCAAGTGGGCTCGCATAGGCACCTGTCTCTTAGTAGATGCAAACCAACTTTCCTTACACCTCCTTTATAAACAGCCATTCTTCGCGAGGCGCAGCAACGCAGGGCGCGCCGTCGTGAGCTTGCGCGCACCAGCAAGCGTACGTGTAGTTTGGCCTTAAGACCCCTGTTGATCTCTAAATCTGCTATATGCTTCTATAATAGAAATATTCCACGGCATCCAAGGAGCGGGATCTTTGATGAATTCTGTAACTTCACCTATAGCTTTCTTGATGTATTTCTTCGAAGCAGTTTCCAGACTTTTCTCCTCGTCTGCCGTAACAGCCTTCTCATGTGTCCGTTGAAGAGTCGAAACAGCCGTCCCATGATGGATCCTTGAACGTGGACTTCATACTCCAGCGGAACGGGAAAACTCAGCTGGTAATCTTCGATCTCGATTGTCGTGTTTCCTGTGTAAAAAGAAATCGGGGCATATACAGAGAACATGAGGCTTTTGCAATTTAATCTAATCAGATTACACATTTGATTTCAAACTGAGCAATATCTGAACACTCGTGGGACAACACGACAACACACAGCGCTGTGACACTGCGGAGACAAGAACAGGCGCTACTGAGGCACAACCAGACTCAACAGAGACTCCGCTGCAGTGTGCGGAATGTTCCTTATAAGAGGCATGACACAATAAATGCAAGAGAGAGAGAGAGAGAATTTAAAGATGCGAAATGCAGAGAGGTCGGCCTGAGGTAAATTCTTCTAGCAGCTACTCGGCGTTGGGGGAAGGGGAAGAGGGAAAGAAAGAGGGAAGAAAGAGGCGCATGATGGCTGACGATGACGAGAGAAGGAGGATGTAAAATACAAGACACACCTACCCGCGCGCAACCTTCCCGAAAAAAAAACAACAAATTAGCCATACGTCATTCTACGTATTCGGCGGCAAAGCCCGACATGGGCGGTACGTATCAACAAGGACGCCTTACCACATCCATTGTACATGCATTTATTTAGAGACATCAATGACTCCTTTCTTTAGCGATAGGTGGTTCAGCGATATCGTGGTTTTCTTACTCGTAGAACCCATAATTTAAGTTAAAATTTTTTCTTTACTCCTATCTTTAGCATTTTGAGTCCATTCTATTTCTTTTACCTCATTGCTGACCTTGGTTGAGGTTTCAGTGGCAGGCTAGACAGTTATGATGTGGCCAGCCCCAAGATTTCCTCTTCCCTGCCAACCATCTGTCTTTCACTTGAGACACATTCGCGCCATTGTCCCCCGCGCCATCCTGCTATCATGGTATAGACGCGCATGGTTACAAGAAGCGCAGATTGTAGACGCGCAGGGTAGAAGATCTTCCAGATACGGTTGGCGAAATGCGCTGATAGCGTCGCGGCCACGCTAGCCCACTCCGATGGGAACGAAAACTCCACTCAACCGCGATAATAAGGTTTATTCTCTCTCTCTCTCCGATACGCTAGAGACGCGTTACATTTGCCCGCAAAAATTAGGAAGTCAAGTGGACGCTCCGCTCAATCAGCTTTGCCGTGAAGCCATAGGGCAGCCTTCTGGCCCCCGTTGCTGGGATGAGCGCTGTGCGCACAGAGATGAGCGTCCTGCTTAGCAGTTGTGTGAAATGGCACCGGCCATTGTATGCACCAGGGTGCATACAATGGCCGGTTGCGGGTGGTGAACAGTAAAACTTCAAGCTACAGCGTTT
>NC_051155.1:82483322-82514240 GCF_013339745.2 Dermacentor silvarum | reverse complement strand
GCGCTCGTGCTCTGCCGTTTTTGGTGGGCAGCTATGTGGAGCCAGCTAAAACAGGGCATGTGTGCGCCGCCACGATTTTTGGTACGGTGTTCCAGCACCGATTGAAATTAGCATTAATGAGCGCTCGTGCTTTGCCGTTTGGTGGAAACAATGCGACGTGAAATAGTCCGAACTGTACTGTAATCAAGTATATTCGTTCGCGCAACGCCGTCCATTGACGTGCATCTACTGCATGGCGTGTCGGGATCGGCGAAAATATGCGCGGGGCGTTTTGCCGTTAGAATGTATTCTGCTGCGCTGTTCGCTTCAGGATCGAGTGCCCAGAGTCTGCTAACACGCCGTGCGGTAGATACGCGCTGTGGCGCGATAATAATAAAGAATTGCAAGGGCGTATATGTGATTCTATGTGATAGGTGAGAAAAAAAAGGGGTGATGCCAGCGAATGCTGTGAAATCATCAGGTCATGTGTGGTTTGTTTTCCGCCGGTACGCGCGCGGTGAACATTTTTTATTTTTTTAACCATGTTCTCCCTTCGACGCCATCGAGTGCTTCGCGCAAACGCCTTCGCGTAGGCGGTCTATATTCACGGAAAAGGCAGATTCTGTGGGATTCTATGTTCTGCTTTAGTGGGATGAACATTCAAAATAATGTCATCGTGTGAAGTTTCAGCCTTGGCCCTTCAGTAACTGATTGATTTAACTAAGTTCCAAAATCAGTAAAGGAACGAGATGCTTGGGCATATTTGCCGTGTCGTCCCACTGTGATTCCAGTGGCATGTAGGTGTTATCGACAAATGTCGAAAATTAGCAAGGCTTTTTATGACATAGAAGTAGACAGCTATATGTCAAGAAGTTATTTTTGCTTTGAATTCACACACTAAACAGGAGAGAGAGTGAAAGGGGAGCGTATCCTTGTGAACTAAATGACGCTTTGACATAAGCTTGGAACAATGGTTTGTTGGTGGAGCAGTTCTGTGGAATACTTAGAGAGTAAGCAAACTGTAGTAGCAGCAGTTAGACGGGGAGTAAAAAAATACAACACTGGTTTTATATGAACGAGCTACCTTTAAGATATGGCCGCAACAGTTCAGTAGATGAGAAAAAATAATTTTAAAATTTAGGAGAGAATCTAAAAATAAATTATTTGCCCACCTCACACTGCCAGTGGCAAGAGCAGCTATGCTTTAATGTTTGCAATCAGTCATTTATATCCACCCATTTATGTCGGCCTAATTGTCCATGTAGATGTTTTGATTGTTGATTTTGACTTATCGTGGTGTCACATTTTAATACTGACATCTGTTTTCAGAATCAAAATGAGCCTAGAGACACCACAGCCGGAATGCGAAAGGTGAATTCTTTGGCCATTCATCGTGTAGCGTCACCATGATCAAATGCACTGTTGCCATGAGAATGTATTGCCGGGAGGTATTCTCCTTAGGATTTAGTAAAAATGGTAGCATGAAGTGTCTCCTCTGCGATTTTGCATAGCCTTTAATTTGCGAGTCGATTAATTTATTTGATGAGGTGGGCAGTTGGCACACCCTGCCTTTGTACACATTCAGCTGAGTAGGTCTGGGACACAGCAAGTGAATCTGTTGTGTAGTGGTAATTGCATTAACGTCGACAGTTGTCTTCCAGTTTGAGCTGATACTGCTGCTTGCCAACACAAGCAGCAGTTGCCCAAGATGGCATGAAAGAGGTTCATTGAAGAGTGGCACATACCCTGAGTCACATACCCAGAGATCCAAGCAGGTCCATCAGATGGTTATTAACCCACTTCCCTCAACATAGCAGCCCTACCCATTAGGCCACCGACCACCAAGTGACACAAATTGGCTGGAAAATAGAGACAGACACCCGAAAGTATGTGAAGTATCCTAAAAAGGCTACTTGCGTTGAAGTTTTCGATACTTTGGTTTACTTACTATTTTATTTTGTACTGGGTGAATCCTTGTTTTTCTGAAGCACTTGGCATCTTAACAGCATAACAAGCTATGGCATTAGTTTTAGTTGTTTTTATTAGTGACATTAGTTGACATTTTAGGTCTGGAGCAGGCAGTATTTCAGTGATTTATTTGGAGTGTGGCTGTTGTGTAAATGTGCTTAAAATCCTTAAACTACCTCACTAATATTTACCTAAACGTGCCGTTTCACATAGGTTGGAGAAATGCTCATTCAGATGATCCTGGCACAGCTTGCCATGGTGGACCAGGCAAGTTTGCAAGGGCCTTGATTCACCATGTGTTCACAAAGAAGAACCTCATGGGCCATTCACTTCTCGGAAACACCACCACCAATAGGCAAAAACAGGCTCTTGGCCTTCTCAGGGTCAACACTGTTATAGGCAAGTACCATACATCCTTTTTCCCATTGCATTTTATTATTCACATTTTGTACTTGGAATTACCAGCTTGCTATTAGCACAACAAATAACTTTCAAGTAGCCTGTGTCTGCAACTACGTGCTACAATAGCCTACTATTTGGAATGAATGTTCACTTGATCTCAAGTCTCTAACGCCTCCATACTAAAGTGCTAAATTTTAAAAGCAGCCTTAACTGCCAGAAGTTATTGGTGGCTCCAACTGACAAAGTTAGGTGTATTTGCGCATTAGTTGCACTACTTGACTGTCATTGCAATGAATAGTTGCAATGAAGCAGCTACCAATCTGGTGGTATAGAGGGTGTGCTTCAGTAGCCTGAAAGTGTTGTTATAATTGTGGAGAAGCTATGCTCAAGTGCAGTTACTGCTCAACTCGAGGGACAACACTTCCACCAAATTTCAGCAATCAAAATGGCCCTCCAGATTCTGTAATGCAAAACATAGTGGTTTCACCTATTTCAACAGACCACATTGAATTAAAGTTGCTCCTGTCTTGAAGGAGGTCCATGTGGTGGCAGACAGTAGCCTTAGGTGGCAGACAGTAGCAGACAGTAGACAGGGAGCTTAAGTTACGGGGCATAATTGTTGGGTTGTTTCGATCAAAGCAACAATAGGAACAGTTGCCAACTTCGTTGTCAACATTGCTATGTTTAGCAATGTCTATTCATTCTAGGCATTCAACCTATTAAGATCCAATTTATCACATTGTATTCTAAGATGTGGAAAAAAAACAAAGGTATTTATTTCACTTTTCCTCACGTTTCCATAAAATGATCAGTGCTCAATAGGCCCTTGGCAGCTACTATATAAAGCTTCTTACAGAACATGAAGCATGTCCACAGCTCCCACTCTGAAATTGTTGCAAATGTCTCCTGCTTTCTTACTTCAAGGACGCACTTGCCTGTTTTCAGCGTTATTATAAACCAGTGGTCAAGTACTATAGGTTTAGCTTTATTAAAGATTGAATGAGCTTTGTAGGTGTTCATGTTTAACCCTTTGAGGATCACATATTTTCTGGAAATACGTCCCCCAATTTAAGCATTATATTTTTATTCTGGATTGTTCTTCAGAGTGACGTTTCGAGAAAAAAAATGGGTAAATAATTTTTAGGTCACAAAGTGACAAAGGTTTCTTAGTGTGCACAGTTTTACACCATGTTTATTGTAGCATGCAGGGCAAACTAGCGTAATCACATTTTTAAAATGTAATGACACTCACAAAACATTAAACTAGATGAATACTCCCAAACTACTGCAGTGATGGGCACCATAGAGTAAAGAGAAAGATCAGTTTTGTAAGAAGCCAAGGGGCAACAGCACAATCAGGATTTTTGTAGAAGTCACAGAAGGTTACAGAATCCGTAATGTGATGCTTGGGGACACTTCATTCTTAAAAGGCATGCTTATTTATATGTTCTTTCGCCGCCTCATATTTATGGTCGTGACCACACAATTTGTTTCCGCCACTCTACATGCATGGCAGTGACCCTCAAAGGATTAGCAGAGTCAGTCCACTTGCATATTTCGCTTGTAAGACTGAGCATTTCTTCGTATTTCTTCTTCGCATTTTTTGTGTTAGTGTAACCAGGTTGGCGCGCAACTGCAGTAAATCCTCGTTATAAGCAGTAATTTCTTTTAAGTAGAGAGGCATAAGAATGGCTATCATAATGTGAGAAGTACACTCCAGTAGCATATGAGCTCGTAAAACAAATTCAGATATACCATACTCAATTCTGGTCACATAACCGTATTTGGAGCAACTCCTGCAAAGGAAAAGTGCAATAAAGTGCTGCACATTTTGATTATGAATGTTGAGAGAACTAATTTTAGTTGTCCGTAGTCTACCATTAAGTTTTTTCACCAACAGTATGAAGTCCTTTTTCCACCATTTTGTTCCTAAGCAAGCAACGTTCACATCTTTCACACCAAGGATATTCATGAAGTTATTCTGCCACAGTGAGCTTTTCCTGTTTGCCTTCTGCATATTGTACTAAGTGGAGTCCTCCGGCACCACTCCACTTTGAAAGCTGGTCATTCTCTAGGATTGAACTCGTGAAAACTTTGAATAAACAAAACAAATGAAACAGTTTCATTATAACAGGGCGTACTGTATGTCGCACTTTTGCATGTGGAACATTGATCTTAAACCTCATGCTGTTTTTCCTTTTTTTACAGGCTTTACCTGTCACAAGTTTCCTGGGACAAACATGGCGTACATTAAGAACACTCTGGCCTCACTTCTCGCAAGGGACCTGAAGTGTCCAGAAGAGCCCAAGTCTGTGGACAGTTCAAGTGTTGTGCACTTGCAGCCCTCAACAATTTTTTATTATTATGATGTTTCTAGTCACCTGAAAAGCGCAGGTTGGATGGTTCAGACACAAGTACTGTGTTGTGATTAATAATTAATTGCACAAGTGTTGCGCTTTGTATTTTAGTACATTTTTACGTAAATTTTTCATATATTTCTACAAAAGATAGTGTTTCTTGACTATTTTATTTCATAGGTATATCGGGTCATTTCATGCCAAGACTGTTCCATGACGGCACACCATTTCAAGTTTGTCTGATAAAGTAAAAGTAGGCACAGTGAGAAATTTTCCCGAAATTTAGGTTTCATACCTACACCGGAAAGTGGAATCTGTGCTATTGTCAGAGTGGTTCTGTTTAAGAAAAACTGCATATTAACATATGTTTGTAGTAATGGTTTTTTTGCTATTTCAAAACAGTAAAAATTAAGAGATAAAAGTTTGCTTAAATTCAGAGTGCGACAACAGTTCTTGGGCAAGGCAGCGATGTGCTTTCGTTCATGTACGCATGAAATCTGATTTCTTGCAAATTCTTTCATTCTAACTTGTTTTGCGGCACTCAAAAATGAAAAAAAAAATTTTCCTCGTGCCAGTTCCATTTAAGTCTTCCAGCAGGTAACTAATGGCCACGGTCTATCAGATATAAATCTTTAGTCAAAGTGAATAAATCGCTTGGTATGTAATGACCTGCCCTGGAACCTAGTAATCATGGCAGAAAACGCAACTGGATCGTGCAACAAGCAGTGCAGCACAATAAACTGCTGCCATGGCACAACTTATTGTAATTACTGTGTCGTTTCAGAGGTAGATAACAATTAGTAAAATGGGCACATACCATGTAACCAATAAATAAGTCTCAGTGGGCTCATGCAAATTGTGCCATGATTATTATGTTACTGGCTACCAAATAGAGAAAGCAAGTACATTTTAAATGTTATTTACTGTAATGCTTGTATATTATTTATTTTCTATTTATTTCAATTTTGAGAAATGTTTTAATTTAGCGCCACACAAACTTTACACCTCTCAGTATTCAATTTCGTTATTGTATCAAGCTGCTGGCAGTTTGTAGATTGAAATAGGAATTTTTTGATCTCAATGCACACATGGCTGTACAGTTAACAAATGTTTGGCTTCAATAAACAATTCATTTAAAAAAATGCTTTTTGTCCACATCAATTTTGAGCTGTTGATTTCGTGGAGTATTGATTTTGTGTGTTTAGCTAATTCAAAAACTGGCATAATGGTTCTGTTAGCAGCTCTATAATATGTTTTATTACAGGCTATATCTAAAAGTGTGGTTTTGATCCCTGGGTGACCCAGGTCTGCAATACAGAAGTGCCTGCATTTAAGTTTGCCCCTGCAAGGATCACATCAATATGGCATCAATGGTAATGCTATGAGACTCAACGTAGCTCAGCAGTATTTAAAGTCTAGTGCAGTTTTCAACACTACTCACCAAACAGCATATTTCAGTGGGCTCTCAAGTGATTTCAATAGTGACGTTCAACACTGCTCCAATAATATTTAAATGGTTGTCAATATTGACTAACATTGCACGTTGGGCTTGTTGGTGTAACCCTAATCGAGGCAAAAGGCGTAGTGCATCAAAAACAGGACACAAGAGGAAGAACACAGACAACACACACGTTAAGCGTCAAACGTGTGTGTTTCTGTGTTCTTCCTCTTGTGTCTTGTTTCTGATATGTAGCGCCTTTTGCCTCCATCAAGCAATATTGACGTTTAACACATCCAATAATACTTCAATGGGGTTTCAATATTGATGTTCAACAATGCTTCAATAATACCTCAATGGGTTTTCGATATTGATGTTCAATACTGCTCCAATAATATTTCAATGGGGTTTCAATATTGACATTCAACACAGTTCCAACATTATGTCAAAGGGGTTTCAATATTGGCATTCAACGTATTTCAACAATGTCTCAACAGGTTTTCAGTATTGACATTCAACACCTCTTCAACAGTTCTTCAATGGGCTTTCAATATTGTCATTCAACATATTTTCAACAATCCATCACTGACTTCTCAAATTGAAACGACCCAATGATGTTTCAACAAAATGTCGCGGGCCAATTTTCAACACCTGTCAACAATTTTCTCAATAATGTTTCAACAAAGCCTCAATGTGCTTTCAATGCTATTTGTTGACATTGACCAATGACTTTTCAACAACATTTCAACAATTTTTTTTGTAAGGGGTAGTCTAGCCGAGAACACAGCTTAAAGTGTGTTTTAAATGGATGAACGTTATTCTTCTTCAAAGACGCTGGAAGTGTAGTCAATGGAAGAGCGCCAATTATGTCGGCTGTTAGTGAGAATAACTTGGTCATCCAGAGTACAGGTCCTTGTTGATGCATTTAAGTGAGAACACTGTGCAAGGCATCGCGATTCCAGGCTAAACAAAAATGAAATGATAATAAACTGACCTCCCGCGCTGTGGTTCTCGGATTAAGCCAGGATTTCTAATTGTTTACGAAGAACACGTTTTTTTAGCGAGAAAGTGGCCCACATTTTCACTGGAAATCACCTTGCTTCACATGAACTTGCAGCGATCGATCTTGCGCATTCACAACGGAGGAGTGACGATGAAGGATCAGCCATGATGGCGTGACGAATGACGATGAAATGAAGATGCTGAAATGTTGGCGATGGAATAACGATGACGTCATGTCGATGACGGCATGATGACGATATCGTGACTACAATGGGATCAATAGGCTAAAATGATGATGCTGGTATGACGGCGATGGCATGACGCAATAAGACGACAATGATAAACCAATGATAATCCCCACGGCGCCTGGAACCGACGGCTGAAGGCCGGAATCGCAAAGCTCAGCGGTGACGAGCTTGGCCCGATGGAGAGATCCCACTTGATGACCGCGCCGTGGTGTTTCTGGAACGCGGCATAAAGGGCAGAGTATGCGGACTTTCTCCGGTGTCTAGACTGGAGGCTGCTCGTAGGTATATCGACCTGTGAGAAGAAAGCCCCGGAATGGCTCGGAAACCGGTTCTGGCGAGGCCCCGATGAGTGGCCGTGGCTGCAGCTCCCTAGGCAGCCGCGAGTCTTGCCATTGTCGTGAGACGATGGCAAGACTTCAATGGTATGATGATATTAAAATGAGGGCTACGGTGTGACAACCGCGTGACTGTGACGGCATAGCGACAATGGCATGACAAAGCTGGAATGACGACAACGCAATGAAGACGCGGAACGACGACGACAGGGTTTGACGACAAAAAGCACGACCCAAATGAGATGAAGGCAGTGGAATCACCACAACAGAACTACCACGACGAAATGACCACGTCAGCCCGACGGCAACTGTAAGATGACGAAACAAAGGTGACAGTAGCATGACGACAATCTATTTGCAACGGAGTGACCATGACGGGTCGACGAGGGTGGCGGAATAAAAACAATATGTCAATACAGTCACGGCGACAGAGTTACATGAGAACGAAACATAATCACAATGGCGTGAAGGTGATGAAATGGCGACTGGGGAACAATGACGGTGGTATGACGACGGCGTGCTGGTGTTGAAGCTTAACAAAACTTGGACGTAAGCGTGGAGCTCACGTCCGCGCTTAGGTGCATCACCTACTTCGCAGGGCCGCTTCGTTTTCCACTACATCCAACGCTTCTTTGCAGTATGCACGGTACTGTTGATCGTGCTATACAACGGCCACGAGGGATAAATGGCGACAGTGAAGGCGTATTGAGGACGCCATGAAGACAATGGTATGATGACGCTAGTTCTACGACCACTACCTTACGACGACGGCTAGACGAGGTCATGACAAAAAAAGAGCCACAGGCCTTCGCGGCACACGCAGCACACTCACAGCATAAAGCTGGTGGAGCGGCTCAAGAGTACCTACTATTTGGGCACTACGCACAACAGGGTCTTCGCGGCAGTCTGTTAGCCTCGTTTTGAAGAGAACGATCTGAACTGTCCGGCCGGCGTCACGGCGAGCTGCGGCTTGTAATGCTTTCTCCACAGCAGACTGCTGAGCCCGATCAAGCCTTACAACTACAACTTACATGTCAGGCGCGCCGCGTTTGCAGGCACCTTAACTAGATGGCGCCACCATACTGGCGAAGGCTCGGCGGCTCGAGAGCGCGTTCATTGCACGCCTCGTCTGAATCGCATATCGTCATCTGCGCCAGCGGACGCTGCGTTTGCAGGCATCTTACTTAGATGGCACCACCATACTGGCGGCGGCTCGAGTCGTCTCACCCTCAGTTTGCCTTAGGGTATTTTCCGCGGTCCGATAGCAAGCGCTTGCGTGGCTCAGTGGTAGAGTATCCGGCTCCCACACAGCGGGCGCGGGTTCGATCCCGGCGAGAATCGGGTACTTTTTTCATGTTTCCAGCGATAGCGGTTACGCGGCCGCCGGCGGCGGCATCGTCGCGACCCGAACCGGCTATTGCAATAAGACCATAACAGCTTACGCTGTAAAAGGTACGACGAAGCTGCAATGAAGGCAACGCAATGACGACGATATAAAGTCGACGATGGCGTAACGACAATGGCATGGCGGAATCGCCATGACGACAATGGTATTTTGGCATGACCACGTTTTTGCGACCATTCGAAGAAATTCCAGAAGTTTACAAAGGTTCCTTTGGTAAAAATGATAAAATTCGTGTATATTGACGCGCCGTTGACGCTTTGGGAATTTTCAGTGCGCAATTGCAGCTTCACCCGCGGTGGTTGCTTAACGGCTATGGTGTTGGGCTGCTAAGCACGAGGTCGCGGGATCAAATCCCGGCCACGGCGACCGAATTTCGGTGGGGGCGAAATGCGAAAACACCCGTGTACTTAGATTTAGGTGAACATTCCGCCACGACAGCGTGGTTCATAATGATATCGTGGTTTGGCGTGTGAAACCCCATAGTTTATTTAATTTATGTGCACCTTGAGAATACGAAGAGGCTATTCCTACGTAAAATGTTTCCGCTTTTAGCCCACTAACTTCCGTTACTGACAAAACTGGAGCCACGATCAGCGCAGAAGCACTCGTTGAACACAAATTCCTGCATTATGCGACGCTGTGTCTTCGGAAGCTGGCCGATCTTAATGGATGCCGGTTATGCTAGACGATCGATCTCAAATTTATCTAGATCATATTTTTGGTCTTATAAAATTGTCCCAACTATGTTAAATATACTGATCTCCTTCGTAAAGCCGGCCTTTTCACTGGAAGGAAAGCGTAAAGCTAGAAAACGGTGCCCGGGACTGCACACGAGTCACCATTGTGTTCAATAACTTCATGTCCACCACCTTGACCAGAGGCGGCATGGGTCTTTATTCAAAATCTGGATTTAAGCGTTGCAGCCTTGGAATACATCGGCGAGAACACTTTCGCCATATTTGAGGGAAGCCTGTCGAATAGAATGGCATGGCATCACGCTCTGACTAGCCTGCGTTGAGCGCACAAGTTCAGGAACGTGCTCCTGTTATCTCTGTAATGTTCTGGTTTAAGTGTAGTTCAATGGTTCTTTCGGGGCGTCATCTGAGTTGGACAGCTCTTCCAATGGCGCCCGGTTAGTGAGCTCTCGCGCTACTGCCTTAGCGCGTTCATTACGATGGAGAGAGGCGTGTCCAGGTGCCCAGACGGTGCGCACCCTGTGTAACGCTGTGTGATGTAATGATGTAAGGATGTGGTGTGTGTAGGGTGTCACCATTCCTTGTGCCAAAGTCCTTCAGGGGCTTTGTGAATCAGTGACCTGTGTGATAGGTCCATCCGGTGGCGGTATGGTTGAAGCGTGCTAGGACGATATCAACATCTTCCGCCGTGCCACTGCCCACAATCTTGAGCGTGGCCGGAGCCCCTAGAGTGTCTGTACTATCTAGTACGACTTGAAACAGGGCACGTCTCTGTGGGTACCGGGCCATGTCGGTGTACAGGATCAGCGTGTCTGGTATGTCATCGCCGAAGAGTCGAGCCAGAGTTTGTGCCCTTGCCTGTCTTCGCTCTCTATGACGGTCAAGGTGCATATGCTCGGAAAATGGGGTCAGATGAATTTCATTTAGAATGCTAAGCGCAAAAAGTGTGCGGTCTTCCGGTTGTGATTTTCATGGTGTTTGGTATCTTGGCCGGGATAGAATGAGGCACCCCTGCCTTGCTCGTTGGAGACGTAGCAACTAGCTGTTAGGGTGACTTTCCACTAGTTCCCGGACGGTGTCATGTACCCCGAGTCGTAGTAGGAGCTGCGTAGACGCTTGTTGGGGTAGTCCCAGTGCATCTTTATTGCCGTATGGAGGAGGTTGTCGATCTGCTTTGTCTCGGTCGGAGTCAGGTTGTGGTAGGGAAGGTCGTTGATTATTCTACCAATCATGAGGGCTTGCACGATTAGGAGTACGTGTTTTTCTTGGAATCCTTGTCGGCGGTTCGTAATGCGCTTTATCATGTGCGTTACTAGCGTGATTTGTTGGCGGAGTAGGTGTAGGGTTTGTGTGGCTTTCCCGCTGCATTTATATAAAGGCCTAATAAGGCCTAATACATGGAGTCTGTCTACCCTTGGAATAAGGCTACCATTGTGATACAATGGTTGGGTGGCGGTGCATCGGCCTTATTGAATGCAAGCAGGAGCTCCGACTTCAGCTATTCGGCTATCGGCCGGGTCTGTCTGCGCAGGACATGTCTCCTACAACTTAAGGAGGATTTTGTGGATGCTCTGAGTACAGATCAAACCAGAGCAATTCTGGCGTGGAACTTCTAGGGGGCCTTCGACAATGACGTCTAACATGACATCATTCTAAGCAATCTTGGATCCTCCCGATGGGGAAAACGCATCTATGATTATGTTCGAACCTTTCTATCTGACCGCACGGCCAGCATCGGGCGAGGTGAAATTCGGTCAGACATCATATAACTTTCCGCAAGACTCTACACGGTTCAGTTCTCTCACCCACCCGTAGCGATGGCAAAGCTACCAGCGCTCCTGGACACACTTCCGCACATGCTGCACGCGGTGACCACAACAATCGCGGTGACCACAAGGTCGGACGGCGCCGTTCAAGGCGAACTACAGGAAGCAGTCAAGAGTGAAAAATATCTCGTCGCTCTCACATGGTTACACAAGTTGCCGACCAGGAGGTTCATTGAAAAGCGGCACATACCGTGTGAGCCAAGCTGTGGTCCAAGTGTTTTCCATGAAGAGCGGCACGTACCCAGTTGCACATATCTAATGACCCAAGTTGATGGAAGGATTGGTTTCGAACACGGTTCCCTCAACGCAGCATGGAGCCCGGTGGTTTGCCCGTTAGACCATGGGCTACCTAGTCGGCCAAGCTGGCGGGAAAATGGTTAGCGAATAACACAGAAACGTTCCGGGAAGTGCGTGAAATGTCATCAGAATGCTAATGTCATTGAGAAAGTATCCAGCCCTAATAGTGCGCTTAGCAGTGCACTGGAACGTAAATAGGCGATATTTATGGTGTGCGTGGCTAATCTAGTTGACACACCTAGTGACCAAGTTTGTCTACTAGCTTGGTCCACTATACGTATTTGCTCGCCGCTGTCTTGATTAGCAGAACACATGGGTCACTGGGTACGCGCCCGAATGGATGTACAAATGGGGGACGAGGGGTATGCGGCCTCAATTATAATAAAGTGATAGCACCCCGTTCCCGCCGAGCACAGCCGCTTGGTGCTATTCGTCGACGCCATCACCGATATAGGAGAAGCTGCTGCTAAACCTGACGAAGCCATGCTTTCGACTAATGCTGGTTGTGGTGAACCAATGGATACTTCGTCCTAAAGTTTCTTTGTACATGCTTGTATATAAAGAAAACGTATATACATAATCTATATATAGAAAAAAATGTATACAGACCAAATAAACCCAACACGTCAAGCTGCGCAATCAACACTCTGCACTTGCGCTTGTCAAATCTCTGTATATGTTTCGGTACTTCAATCATCATAATAATAACAATAATTGCTCTAATAAGTATCAAAAAATTTAAAACATCATCATCAGAAGCAGCCAATTTTTTATCCACTGAAAGACGAAGGCTCATGCCTCCGTTCTCCAACTACCCCTGTCTTGCGCTAGCTGATTCTAACTTGCGCCTGCAAATTTCCTAAAATCACCGCACCTAGTTTCCTGCCTTCCCTTCCTGACGGCGCTTCCCTTCTCTTGGCACCCCTTCTATTCCACTAATGGTTCACCGGTGATCTGCGCTACGCATTACGTGGCCTGCCCACCCAGCTCCATTTGTTTTCTTTATGTGAGCTAAAATACTGGCTATCACAGTTTCCTCTCTGATCCACACCGTTCTCTTCCAATCTCTTAATGTTACGCCTAACATTTTTCGTTCCGTCGCTCTTTCTGCAGTCCTTCGCTTGTTCCCGAGCTTCTTTGTTAACCTCCAAGTTCCTGCCCCATATGTTACCACCGAAAGAATGTAATGAATATACTCTTTTCTTTTCAACGACCGTGCTAATTTCCCAGTCAGGATTTGGTAATGCCTGTGGTGTCCACTCAGCTCCATTTTTATTCTTCTGTAAGTTTCCTTCTAATGATCAGTCTCCCCTGTGAGTTATTGACATATAGAAAAGTACTCCTGTACAGACTCTACAGGCTGTTTGGTGATCCTTAATTCCTGCTACCTTGCCAGGCTATTGAACATTATTTTTGTCGTCTTCATATTATTGTTTAACCACGTTCTTAAACTTTCTCCTTTGAAGTGCTCAATCATTTGTTCTATTTCGTCCCCAGTGTTGCTGAAGATGACAATGTCATCACCCAACGGCAGGAAGCTGAGATATTCGCCATTGATCCCCACTCCTTTCCCATTCCTTTCCACCTTTACAAACCTTTCCCATTGCAGTAGATTGAATACTTCTAAGCACGCAGTGTAGCATTGGAGAGATTGTGTCTACACGCCTGACTCCTTTCTTGATCGGTAACTTTCTACGTTTCTAGTGGAAAACCAAGACTGCTGTGGAATCTTTCTGCGTATTTCCCAAGATAATCGCCTATGCACCCTGCACTCCTTGATGACGCAATGCCTCTATGAGTGTGGGTATCTCTACTGAAATAAATTGCTTTTCATAATCTATGAAAGCCATATAGATGGGTTGATTGTACTCCACGGATTTATGAATTGTCTCATCGATCACATGAACGTGATACATTGCAGAATATCCCTTCCTGAAGCCAACCGGTTCTCTTGGTTCATTGAAGTGCTGCCCTGATTCAATTGGAAATGCTCTTGTTGAATATTTTATACGATACTGAAAGCAAGGTAATGGGCCTATAATTATTCAATTATATAATATCTCCTTATGGATTAGTATTTGTTGGCATTCTTCCAACTCCCTGGTACACTTGAAGTCGTGAGACATTGCGTACAAAGGGGCGCAAGCTTTTCGAGCTTGAAATCTTCTCAATATTTGATTAAATCTACTGTGATTCAATATTCTCCTCCAGCTTTTCTCCGGGTCATGTCTTGCAAGGTCCTTCCAACTTCTTCGCTATTTATAAAGGAGGCTCTGTATCCTGTTCATCACTACTTCGAATGAAGGTAGCGTGGCTGCCCTGGGTCACACAGGTTCTGCACAGGCCAGTATATAGTTACCTGCTGCTTTTACTACATAATCCAAATTGCTCATTACATTCCCCTACTCACCTTTCAGTTTCAAATCATAGATCTTGTCTTGTCCTATTACAAGTTTTAGTCTCACTGATTTCATGATGCGGATATTTTTTTCTGTTTCTTCAATCTTTTCCACATTGTATTTTCGAGTATTCTTTACTTTCTTCTCGTTGTCGTTTCTTTATTCGGTCCTTTGTTAATTGGGAGAGGCTACCTACTGATTTCTTCGGTGCCTGACCTTCTTGCTGCTTCTGAAATCAGCCTAGTTACGATTTCATTCATTACCTTTGCATGCCGTCTTCATATTCCTGTTCTAAAATTGCATATTGGTTGGTCGCGCCAGCCTAAATTCGTCTGTTTCTACCCTTACTGCCTATATAAAAGCTACGGATCACCAATACAGAAACCCATCACAATATAAAATTCAACGGTATTAATGTCACTAATAATTTCCGAAAAAGAGATGCGCCGCCAATTGCTTTATACAGTTTAATAGAAAAGGCTTTGAAAATTAGCAGGAACCAAAATAAACACTTCTAAAAATATCTTTTCTGACATTTTTCGAACCTTGATGTACATTTCCCGCAAAACTAGCCATCCAATTACGCGAAGTTTTCTCAGATTTTACTGAAGCCCCTTCCAAATTGTCTGAAACCTAAAATTTTGAAAAACTGTTTGAGTTATAATTCTGAAAACAAAAACTGTTAACTGGAAAGTCTCTCATACGGTACGTGTCAAGTGAGGTCAATATTTGTTTCTTTAGAGGTAAATGTAGGGACCCATTTTTTTTGCTTCGGATTAAAGACACTGTTATGTGGAATTAGTGTGCAGAATTTCATGGTCTTACTATGTGTTTTTTTCTGAGAAAATGTACATTTAATTTTACACCTCAGCCCGAAATTTGGCTCCCAAATACAAAAAATAAAAATAAAAGAGACTGAAATGAAACAATTACACCACTTTAAGGCCAAAACCATTGTTATTCAACATGGAAAATTCCACAATAAAATATGAAACAGTTGTTGAGATATAAAGCTGGAACTAAGATGACCCATTTACCCTACAATACACCCGTAAATTCATAAAGTGTCCTTAAGCTGAAATGTCTTGTAACTGGCAGGACCTGCACTGACACAATTTCACATGCTTTTCAACTTTACGTGTATCCTCATACTACTATCCAAGAAAATTTAGCAATTTATTCCAATTGAACGATATCTTAAATACTTGATGCAAGAGTTCGTAAGCAAAGGAGCAGTATTTCCGTGCACGTATCTCAAGAACGAAACATACTGCTGCGAAAATGGGGTTCAGAGTAGGTTTAGGTTTAAAAGCAGTACGCCTTTGACGCCATGAGAGTATCGTCCAGACGGGTAACTTGATTCGCAAAAAAAAAAATGTGCTGGCGTGGTCTCGTTGAATCATGGCAGCGCAGGGAAGCTCGCTGCTCTGTATTTGTTGCACGAGGAAAGCGATTGTCGAACTTTAGAGGCTTGAATAGCCACATGCTGGTGTATTATGAGCTCCTCTCAGCAAAACCCACAGGATGGTACGAGTGTGTAGAGCAAATGTTCAAGCTGCAGTTTTGGTGCGAGCTAGGCGTTTTTATTCCACGTTTCGAGCTCACCGAATCGTTTTGTGGACAGGAGGTCCTACATGAAATTTTAGTGTAAAGGATATTTTTGAGCGTTCTCATTTGAAAAAAAATTGGAGGACGCTTAAGCTTCGCCTTTAAGTGTGGAACGTGAGAGCACTCCTGGCAACTCCTGGCAACCAACTAAGAATTTCATTTTCTGCAAAACTAGCCAACCGATTAACTGAAGTTTTCTCACATTATAATGAAGCCCCTTGCAAATTGTCTGAACTAAAACTTTGAAAAACTGTTAGAGGTATAATTCTGAAAAAAAAAACTGTTAACTGGAAAGTCTCTCATACGGTACGTGTCAAGTGAGGTCAACATTTTTTTTCTTTAGAGGTAAATGTAGGAACCCATTTTTTTATTCGGATTAAAGACACTGTCATGTGGAATTAGTGTGAAGAATTTCATGGTCTTACTATGTTTTCTTCTGAGAAAATGTACATTTAATTTTACACCTCAGCCCGAAATTTGGTTCCCAAATACAAAAAAATAAAAATAAGAAAGGCTGCAGTGAAAAAATTACACCAAGTGAAGGCCAAAACCATTGTTATTCAACACGTAAATTTTTACAATAAAATATGAAACAGTTGTTGAGATACAAAGCTGTAACTAAGATGACCCATTTACCCTACAATACACCCTTAAATTCAGAAAGTGTCATTAAGTTGAAATGTCTTGTAACTGACTGGACCTGCACTGACATACAATTTCACATACTTTTCAACTTTACGTGTATCCTCATACTACTATCCAAGAAAATTTAGCAATTTATTCCGAATGAAAGATATCTTAAATACTTGATGCAAGAGTTCGTAAGCGAAGGACCAGTAATTCCGTGCACCTATCTCAAGAACGAAACATGCTGCTGCGAAAATGGGGTTCAGAGTAGGTTTCGGTTTAAAAGCAGTACGCCTTTGATGCCATGAGAGTATCGTCGAGACGGGTAACTTGATTGGCAAAAAAAAATGTGTTGGCGCGGTCTCATTGATTCATGGCAGCACAGGGAAGCTCACTGCTCAGTATTTGTTGCACGAGGAAAGCGATTGTCGAACTTTAGAGGCTTGAATAGCCACATGCCGGTGTATTATGAGCTCTCAACAAAGCCCACAGGACGGTACGAATGTGTAGCGCAAATGTTCAAGCGGTAGTTTTGGTGCGAGCTAGGCGTTTATTATTCCATGTTTCGGGCTCACCGAATCGTTTTGTGGACTGGAGGTCCTACATGAAATTTTAGTGTAAAGAATATTTTTTAGCTTTCTCATTTGAAAAAAGTTAGGAGGACGCTTAAGCTTCGCCTTTAAGTGTGGAACGTGAGAGCACTCCTGGCAACTGCAGCGTTTTTTTCCAACTCCGCCTCCGCGCGGATCTGCGGAGGAGGCGAGCTCCATCTGGATGGTGTTTTTGTTAGGAACTAACTGGGGCGCGCCGCTGTATGAATGATAGAAATGCTGCAAAATGGGTTTGTGATTGAGTTTCTGCCGTAGTAGAATTATATTTTCTCGTATATTCAAATTACAATCCGACGCTATCACCGTCTGTAGGTTGGGGTAAGTACAGTTCAAGGAAATTACATTTAGGAAGCAAAATTTCATTCATGTACCTTTATTAGTTTTCCACCGCAGCTTTGTAGCTTTAGTACCTTCCCGCAAAAATGGGCAAAAATAAAACCAGAATTCCAAACATTGCTTAATTTCGGCCGCATTATTAGGAAAACTAATAAAGTTAAATGAATGAAATTTTGCGTCCTAAATGTAAATTCCTTGAACTCTACTTTATCCAAAATTTAGCTTCCTTGAGCATGTAGTTGTTGGGCTGTTTCAACAGAAGATTGCAATATTTGGAAATTTTCAAAAGCAAGTTATCTAAAAAGTAAGCATTAAAATTATTTTGCTACATCTAGGAACTAGTAAATATGTCCTAAAGCTACAGAGCAAGCCGCAATGCAGTAAGTTCGGTAGTTTCTTCTAAATATGGTCACAACTGAGACACAGTTCGCAAAAACCATGTATCTCATGCTTGTCCTTGAACATTTATTTCTAAATCACATCAATCAATTTCTTTCTATTGTATATAGTTGCAATCTACAAGAATTAAGCTTTTTATGGTTTAAACAACAACTTCATATCCTAAGTAGAAGATCTGCCACGGTTGCTCCAAAAGTACTGAAAACGAGGGGCTCATGCCGCCGGAGTGGGATCACCACCTTAAGCCAACGCCGCTAACGCTGCCACCGTCGTCGTCATAGAGTAACCGTGTTGCATTCGTTGTCACATCGTCGTCCTGGTACTCTCGTAGTCGTTCCATCGTCGTCCTTGGAGATTTTTCGTCATGTGACTCTCGTCACGGCATCAGCATCATTCAGTATCGTCCTCCCATTGTCGTCAAGTCATCGTTATTTTACCGCCTTCGTAGTTTCGTCGACATAATTCTACTATAATTTAGCTGCAGTCATTCAGTTGGCGTGATGCTGCCGTTGTAACGTCATTGTCGTTATAAAGTCGTCGTGATGCATTCGTGGTCCCGCATTCGTTGTTGTATCGTGGGGGCGATGTCATTACAGAGCCACCGGCACTCCTGCGGCCGTGTCCTCGGGGCGGCAAAACTTTTTGGCGCGTCTCGCACCTATGTCACCTCTCCTTATGGGCGGCACCAACGGCACGAAACTGAGCAACGACCTAATATAAGCAAACGACATAAAAAAAAAAGCCTCCTCGCTACTTCGTAGTAGGAAAGGTGGCGTACACGACCAGCTTTAACAAACCAGCATGCATATTGAATATCTTAGATGGCACAGCCTCGCTAGTAAAAGTTATTTTTTGCGGCCTTGTGACAGTTATATGGCGATGAGTTCAAAGACAATCAGCATACCTTTCCGCAACTTGTACGTAAATACCATCAACCCGGCGTCTTTACTGTTGATGGATACGTTTATTCGTGCGTCCTAGCAGCCTCTTGAGAAAGAAAAAAAAAGTGGTCATTAACAGGACGTGAATAAAGATACTTGTTTATGTTCAAAAGATTTTATGCAAAACGAGCTTACATTGATTTCCTTCCGAGGTTGTACTCACGAAAGCGCCCTTCCAAGTACGTTTCGTGATTACCCATTATTTGTAGTGACTGGCATTGGTTCAAGTCATTTGTACCGTAGCTTCGATACCTTAAATGCATTTTTTCTTTAACATTTGTAAACTGCAATGAAACAAATATTGTAATGTTATATTTTGAGCGACGATGAGAAGACGAGCAAAATAAAAATTTTAAAGCTACCCAAAAGCTTTGTTTAGCTCTCAATTCACCTATATTTAAATACAGCAAGCTTTATTTTTGTGGAAGCATTGTTCAATTGTATATTGGGCATAAAAAGGGAGGTTGAAAACCAGTACAGCCGTGCAATCGTTTCGCTCACGTGTGACAAATATGAATGACACCTAACAAGCTCATGCGCTTTACCAACCTATTGTTCACTATAAATGTATCAACATAACAACGATAAAATGGCTACGAGACACGTATTTTAAACGAATATGTTCGATGCAAGAATTACTCCTCTTGTATAGCGAAGGCCTCATGCAAGTGCCCACATATGCAACATGACCGCTCAGGTCTCTTAGTGGCTATGGCGCGGGCACGATCGCGGGCGCGGCAGTCTAATTTTTTGGGGGGCGAAATGCGAGAACTCTCGTCGACTTATGTTTAGGTGCGCGATAAAAGGTGGTCAAACTTAAGTTGGAGCCTACAGCATGCCTGCCAATGAGATTATGTTTTGACATTTAAAAACTCGTAATTTAATAAATGCAACGTGTCTATCTTGGTTCCGTTTGATTGCATTATTCGCCGTTTGTTTTCTTTTCAAATGTTAAAGAAATTAGGTTATTTTTATCTCTTCTTCTTCATCATTGTACTTTATTTATATGTTATGCCTGTATATATCAAATGTTCGTCAATGGACCGTTGCCTTCGTGTCAAGGACACATTCACCTCATCAGATTACTGAACCTAGTATATTTGAGTGAATTCTGTTTACTTTCATGCAAAGAAAAATGAAGCGAAATTATTTGAATTGTTAGCATTGCTATAGTCACCCTTTTCGCCGTCTGTATACCTGTTGGTAATGATCGATAGAAAAGCGCGCAGTTAAGCCTATATACAAGCGTTACGGAGGTGACTTGTTTTCGCGCCAGTTATTTTAAAGAGTCCCGAAACCTTGTTTCTTTTTTTCGATAGTCATCCCACACATACTTTAGTATGTTCCCTCGGACTAACAATGTTCCTTTTTATTATTTTCGGGCAAGCAAGCCTATGCTGAGTTTAAAACCCGGGTCTCAAACATATCATTTCGAGAAGAAGCGCTTAGCCAAAAAGGGGTGAGGGAGAATTAACCGACTACTCGTGCGCAATAGTAGCTTTTAAAACCGAATTACAACTAAGAATTTCATAGCTTCTTATGGCCACCGAATAAGCTTGAGGCGTACGGATACCGATATTTAAAGCAAATACTAAACTTTGTGGCTAAGCTGAACGTTTCTCGAGAATCCGCTAGTAAAAAATAGGGGACTATAGCAAAACTTTTAAAAAACTCGCACTTTCGCTCAGAAGGTGAAGCATTGATAACAGTGTAAAAGTATTAGACCATTGAGCAAAGCAGCTTTCTGGTTTTAGAGGCCACATAAATAGCAGCACACGCTCACTTAGTAACTAAACAAGCATGATGTAACGTGGGCAATGAAAAAAATGAACAGATCGCACGCTTAGCGCTGCCACTCACTTTACTGTTTAAACTTCCTAGTGTAGTGAAGAAGAGGAAGAAGTGCTCTTGCGTCTGTCGCTGTGCGCACCATCAGCGTTCATGGACTGCCTCGATTGCGTGAGACGTCTAATAAATCGTCATATCACATTTGGTGGAAGGTGCTGCAATCCCCGACCTCACCCTGGAACTTCGCAGCCGAACGTTGCCGACTGCTTCAGCGGCTACCATGCTCGAGCCTACCGACAATCCGCCAGCAGCTTCCGCCGCGCCCATCATTTGCGGCGCCGTCCAGTGGCAGCGGGACCTTCAGCGGAGCCGGTGAGACTGACGTGGAAGATTGGCTCTCTACCTATGAGCGCGTCAGTGAGAACAACAAGTGGGATGACCCGACGAAGTTACGTTCCGTCATCTTCTATCTTGCTGACGTTGCGAACCTCTGGTTCCGCAATCATGAGCGGGACCTCCAAACCTGGTCCGCTTTCAAAGCAGCATTCACAGAAGTCTTCGGCCGCCCAGCCTTAAGAAAGCTCCGTGCTGAACCGCGTCTACGCCAGCGCACTCAACAGCCCGGCAAGACGTGCACCAGCTACATAGAGGATGTCGTCGATATTTGAGCCCGCGTCGATTCTACCATGAGTGAAGAGGAGAAGGTGAAGCACATCCTCAAGGGCATCGAGGACGACGCATTTCAAATGCTTCGCGCGCGAAACCCTTCATCTGTCGGAGCTGTCGTCACTCTTTGCCAGAGCTTCGATGAGCTGCGTCGCCAGAGGGCCCTTGCGCGCAGCGCTGTTGCACCCGGCCACTCTCTCTCGGGCCCCACGCTTCCCTCCAACTCCTCGCCAGAATCCTCACTCTCCGAGTCCACCTCTGACCTATGCCGCAGTCGCAGCGCGACCTGCGCCGCCGATATTCGCATTTCCTGCGACAGTGCGACCTCAAGCAGTGCCAACTCCCGTGTCGCCTCCTATTCCGCCTCGAAGCCAAGTTCAGAACCCTTGACGCACACGCGACAACCGACCCATATGTTTCGCTTGCGGTTTCGCCGGCCATGTCGCGCGCTTCTGCCATCGTCGCATGCCACCTACTAACCCTGCTGTCGCAACGCCTGGGTATGGATATTCCCACGATGCTACCGGCCATTCCATGCATCCCCACCCAGAGTATCCGCCGTCTTCTCGACGCCCTTTCGGCAACCATCGTTCTCCGTC
Source organism: Dermacentor silvarum (assembly GCF_013339745.2). Classification (NCBI taxonomy): domain Eukaryota; kingdom Metazoa; phylum Arthropoda; class Arachnida; order Ixodida; family Ixodidae; genus Dermacentor; species Dermacentor silvarum. The sequence goes on along the minus strand of NC_051155.1, from coordinate 82,492,314 downwards.
GCCACTTCGTCGCTCGCTTTCCCCCTTACGTCGTCGCCAGTCACCTAGCGAGGGAAACTAGTTGCTGCAGTTCTGCAGGCACGAACTTCCAGCTTCGCGACTTCTACAAGGCCTGCACAGTCGCCACGCAATTTACTGGACGTTTTGGTTGAAGGAACCGCCACAATTTCGCTTATTGATACTGGGGCTGCGGTTTCTGTTATGGACGAAAAGCTATGTCGTAAGCTCCGCAAGGTCACCACGCCGTTGTCTGGTTTGCTACTGCGTACCGCTAGTGCGCAGCATATAGCACCACTCGCTCAATGTACCGCAAGAGTGCTCATTGCCGACGTTGTTTACGTTGTTGAATTTTTCGTGCTTCCTTCATGTTCACATGACATCATTCTTGGCTGGGACTTCTTGTCTCACCATCGTGCCATCATCGACTGCGCTCGGGCCGAAGTGGCGCTTTTCCTGCTTTCCGAAGCCTCGCTGCCTGACCCTTCTGAAAGTAAAGCCGCCAAGCTCACAGTTGTCTCCGATACGAACATACCACCCGAAATGTCGGTTCTTGTGCCCGTATCTTGCCCCGCCGCGCCAGACGCTACGGTGCTTTTTACACCATCGCCTATTTTTCTACGTCGCAAGGCTCTACCTCTACCATTTGCCGTCCTCAACACTGTATCTGGATTATCCACTATGCTTGTGTGTAACCCGCTTCAATCCCCTGTGACCTTACTGCGTGGAGAATCCCTTGGTCGTGTTCAGCCCCTTGACCCGCTTCACATTCTCGATACTTCCGACGACATGGCCTGTTATGAGCTCGACGCCCTCACTTCTCCATTGCTGCGCCCATCATCATCATCATCATCATCATCATCATTGTCGTCGTCGTCGTCGTCGTCGTCAGACGTTCTTGAATCTGCCTTGGACGCCGATCTGCCACCTGCGTACCGCCAGCAAGTCCTCGCTCTTCTTCAGAATTTTCGCTCGTCGTTTGATTGCGACCAACCATCTCTGGGACGTACGGCGACCGTCACTCACAGCATCCACACTGGTTCCCATCCACCATTACGCCAGCGGCCATACCGCGTGTCGGCAGCCGAGCGACAAATAATTACCGAGCAAGTCGACGATATGCTGCATCGTGGCGTCATTCGGCCTTCCCAGAGTCCTTGGGCGTCTCCTGGAGTATTAGTACGCAAGAAGAACGGCTCAATACGCTTCTGTGTGGATTACCGTCGGCTCAATAAGGTAACTCGTAAAGATGTCTATCCGCTGCCTCGGATAGATGACGCCCTCGACTCCCTACAAGGCGTGGAGTACTTCTCATCTTTGGATCTTCGCTCCGGCTATTGGCAAGTGCCGATGGCTGAAGACGACTATGAGAAGACCGCTTTCGTCACGCCCGACGGCTTGTATGAATTTACCGTAATGCCATTCGGGCTCTGCAACGCGCCCGCTACTTTCGAGCGTATGATGGACACTATCCTTTGTAACTACAAGTGGAAAACATGTCTATGCTATCTTGATGATATTGTCGTGTTTTCGCCCGATTTCCCGACGCACCTCGTTCGCTTGCGTGAGATCCTGACGTGTCTTACCTCTGCCGGCCTCCAATTCAACATCAAAAAGTGCCGTTTTGCTGCCCGCAATTTAACAATATTGGGACACGTTGTTTCGAAGGATGGTGTACTTCCTGACCCAGCCAAGCTTCGCGCGGTCGCAGAGTTTCCGATGCCCACTACTCTTAAGGCACTCCGCAGCTTTATAGGGCTCTGCTCTTACTTTCGGCGTTTTGTGCGCAATTTTGCCACTATTATCGCACCACTAACCAATTTGCTTACGGCTAGCAGCGGCATCTCCGCGTGGTCAACTTCGTGTGACGATGCCTTCAAGCAACTACGTCGTCTACTTACTTCGCCGCCGATTCATCGACACTACGATCCGACAGCGCCCACGGAGCTACACACGGACGCCATGGCATCGGACTTGGTGCAGTCCTAGCGCAACGGAAAGACGGCTACGACGAGTACGTCGTCGCATATGCGAGTCGCACTTTAAAGAAGGCAGAAGCCAACTACTCTGTCACAGAGAAAGAGTGTTTGGCCATTATTTGGGCTCCCGTCAAATTTCGTCCGTACCTATATGGTCGCCCTTTTGACATTGTTACCGACCACCACGCCCTTTGCTGGCTGTCCTCGTTGAAAGATCCGTCAGGTCGCCTCGGCCGCCGGGCACTTCGCTTACAAGAATATAACATCCGCGTTGTCTACCGATCGGGCAGAAAGCACTCCGACGCCGATGCGCTTTCCCGATCACCGCTACCTTCCGATGTGGCTTCAGTGTCAATGCCCTTCGCATCCATGTCGACGATCAACGTCGCTGATATGCCGGCCGAGCAGCGTAAGGATCCCCTGCTTTCATCTATGCTGAATTTCCTCCACGATCCATCCGTCACACCCTCTTCTCGAACACTTCGTCGCCAAGCCGCTCACTTTGCTGTTCACGACAACGTCCTTTACCGCAGAAATTATTTCCCTGATGGTCGCAAATGGCTGCTTGTGATACCACGATAATGGTCACGCCGGCGTTCTGAAAACGTACACTCGGCTGAGGCAGCGTTTCTACTGGCACGGCATGTATCACTTCGTGCGCCAGTACGTACGCGCTTGCACGGCGTGCCAAAGGCGTAAAATTCAACAGCGCCCTCCTGGCGAGTTACAGCCGCTCCCCTGCCCGGCCCGGCCATTTGATCGCGTCGGCATAGACCTATACGGGCCACTTCCCTGCAGTTCTTCGGGTAACCGATGGATAATTGTAGGCGTCGACCACTTGACGCGCTACGCCGAGACTGCCGCACTGCCGGCGGCTTCTGCGCGTGACGTTGCCTTCTTCATCTTACGGAACTTCGTTCTTCGACATGGAGCACCACGCGAACTGCTCAGCGACCGGGGGCGTGTGTTCCTGTCCGAAGTAATACAAGCCCTTCTCGCTGCATGCAGCATGGTTCACCGCAAGTCTACCGCCTACCACCCGCAAACGAACGGCTTGACAGAGAGGTTCAACCGCACACTCGGTGACATGTTGACTATGTACGTTGCCTCGGACCACAGTAACTGGGACACTGTTTTGCCGTTCGTCACGTATGCCTATAATACCGCCACACAAGCTACCACTGGCTTTTCGCCATTCTTTCTGTTATATGGCCGCGAGCCCTCGTGTACAATGGACACCCTGCTCCCATACCGACCCGACGCTTCTGAATGCACGCCAGTGTCTGAAGCCGCAAAATACGCAGAGGATTGTAGGCAGCTCGCCTGTACCCTTACGACCACCGCCCAAGGTCGCCAAAAGCTGCGGCATGGCAGTAACGTGCCTACACCACATTTTCCGCCTGGTTCCCTTGTTTGGTTGTGGATCCCACCTCATAGCCCTGGCCTTTCAACCAAACTTCTTTCATGCTATGATGGTCCCTACCGCGTCATCGACCGTACCTCGGCTGTCAACTACGTTGTCGAGCCTGTGACGCCATCACACGACCTTAGACATCGCGGACGTAACGCGGTTCATGTCAGCCGAATTAAGCCATACTATCCCCTGATCCTATCTACGCCGTAGGTCGCCAGGATGGCTCATCTTCTCTCCCGGGGGTCATTGTAGTGAAGAAGAGGAAGAAGTGCTCTTGCGTCTGTCGCTGTGCGCACCATCAGCGTTCGTGGACTGCCTCGATTGCGTGAGACGTCTAATAAATCGTCATATCACACTAGGAGTGTCTGCACAAGCTAGAAAAACGCATGCACAAAGCCACTCGCAGCAAAACGTGCCAGTCTTGGAAAGACCACACTTGCGGAAGTCCTTACTGCCGCAGCAAGACTGGTTGGCTCTCAGCTGAAATCTCTGCGGCCGGATCAGCCATGGTGTGAGAAGGTGGTGGTTCCCCGCCGCGTTCGCCCACGTGCATGAAATGGCCACTCCTCATTGGTCGACCCCCATGGGCGGCGAGCGGGATGTCGCTAAACTTATTTCCAACACCTATTCGGTTCGCGGCAGAAAAATGTTGCGCTCGCTCGTTATGGCGGCGCGCTTTCTGCCGCTTGGCATGCCGCGTGCGTGTACACGTCTCTGAAACACATATTAGGCGATCCCCAAAACTAGGTTCGCGGAAAGACACTGCGCGCAGGAAGACACCACTCCTCTCAGCTGTACCATGCACACAGCGCATGGACAGCCTTCCGCCGCCATGGCCGCGGGGCCAAAGATAGCAGAAATATTTGTATAGTGGCCAAAGCAGCGGCCTCCGCCTGAGGCGTGTGCAGTGAGCGGCTGTGGCGATACTGCCTCAAACCCGTGGACAGCCTGCCTTTGCTTGCAGGATGAGAAGCGGCGGGCGCCCGCTACGGGCTGCAATTTTAATGCGTAAGCTATTCTTAGGCCGACTCAGCCAGGAAATCTGTCCGTCGGTCTGTCGGTCGTAACACGTAACACGATGATCTCCATTGAGAAAAACAGAATACGTGCAAAAGCACATATTCGAACAAAAACATGCATCCCCCATTCCACTCTTTGAAGGCGGATCATGAGCGAAGCTGTTTAGCGCACGACACAGAGGTGACACAGAATTTTGAACAAAGGTACGTACTTATTGTCCTGATCGGTGGTCATCGTGACGATAGGTACGCACACACATTCAAAGAATGGGACGACGAACTCGTGAGCAGTGGCATGAGCGCATTCGCCCGGTTGCACGGGGGGGGGGCTCCACGAGCCAGCTCTGGAAGACGACAACGCTCTAGAATTTGCTGATGATGAGAGTTTTTCTGCGCGGACGCCATGACCTACTCATAGGCAGCTTTGCAGTAAAACGCTGGCGGTGGTGAGTTTCGAACCTACAACCCCGCCATCATAAGCCGAGTGTCTTACCTACTGGGCTCAACACCCACGCTTGCTAGAGGTGAATATATCTGACCTATCTGGACCTGTTGTTGCGCAACACCGACAGATAAACAGTGAATGATTTGAGAAGGATGTTGACAATAATTGGTGATGGATTACATGGGTCTGATCGCGGTTGGTAATGGCTTGACACGGATAGATAAGGTTCGGATAAAGACTCGGATCGAGTTCGATAAGGTTAATAACAATCAATAAGAGATGATAAGGGTTGGATCGAGTACTATAAGGTTGATAACGACCGATAAGGGTTGATAAGAGTTTATGCTCGTCGGCTCACATTTGATAAAATTGACAATGACACTGGGCTGCATATAGGTAAACAACTGGCACAACGCTTACGCACACTTAGATAACTCCAGTGCAGTTCTGCCTAACTTTTTTAACATAAAGGTATGCGCACTGCTGCTGTGGTGATGTACCTCATTGCTAGAGAAGACATACATTCCAGGCAAATATGTAGAATTTTCTTAATTTTCAATTCTATTATGCTATATAGGAACTTGTTTTTCGTGTATCACATATAATATGGCATGCTTAAGTTAAGAGCATTCACATGTCTAGCCCACAAACAAACAAAATCTCTTCCCGTATTCAATGCTGAGAATTGATGAAATCATTGACGACGCAGGATTCTATGGGTTCAACCATGTCAATGGTTTTCCCGCATTGACCTGTGCAAGAGATATTGGCGAGTACCACCAACGAGCCTACTAGGAAATTTACGGCATTTGTTACCCCTTTCGACATATACGAGTACAGTAGGCTGCCGTTTGGATGGAAGAACTCCGGATCATGGTTTCAAAAGATCATGACGATTTGCTAAAAAACTTCATAGGAATATTCTGTAATGTCTATGTGAACGACCTTAAATGTATACTCTAAAACAAGGGGAGATCATGAACAGCATCTCGGAAAGGCCCTCGATGCACTCAGCACTGCTAGACTCAAGATCATCAATAAAAAAGTGAGTTCTTTTGCAGGGAAAGTAGTATTCCTTGGACGAGTGTTATGGAAGAACGAAGGGCACTAAAAAGGAGAGCGCGCAGCGCATCAAGAAGCTGGCAAAACCATATCACATTCATTAAGAGTGTTCCTTGAGCTTGCAGGCCACTTCCGCGCATTTATAAAAGACTATGCGAGAAAGAAGAAATGTTTCACTGCAGTGAATGTTAGAACAGCTATCTGGAACTTCCACAAGCCATTTCATTCGATCTTACACTCCCAGACTTACACTCCCAGACTTATTTGTCGTTTGTAGTTTACAGAGACGCGTCTCACTATGCTGCTCGTGCCATGCTTTATGAAAGAGATGAAAACGAACAACTAGGAGGGAACTCAATATCATCGCATACTGCATACTATTGTACATTCACGAAACCGCAAGAAAACTACACACCGAAGGAAAGAGCAAACAATAGCGGTCGTATTGACCCTAATATACTCCAGAACCTACATGGAAGGCAAAAATTTCAAGCTCTTCAATGATAATCAGGCATTGAGATATTTCTTGGCGCTCACACTGCCAAAGAGCAGAATGGCTGCTGGGTGAGCCAGATTCAACAATTCAGCTTCGACATAACGCACAGACCAGGTCAGAGGCATCAGGAGCCTGACGCATTAGCCGACTCTAAGTCAGGCAAGCAATTTCGAAAGGAAGTCTTAACTTGATGTGACTCAGGGAGGGCACGCAAGCAGTGGAGGTGCGCAAGGAGAAATTCTATGTTCCTAAAGCACAAGTGCCGACAGTCCTCAAGTTGTGTGACAGTAGTTCACAGTCGGGAGGACATGATGGATTTTCGAAGACCTACCACAAACTCCCCAAGAGGTTTACGTGCAAAAACATGAAAGCAGATGTTGCCAATTACGTCAAGACGTGTCACGAGTGTCAAGTGGTAAAAACGAAAGATTAGCCTCGTAGGAACAAAATGGTACGGCCAGAATACTCAGCGATCCCGTTCGAAGTCATTCATCGTGATTTCGCTGAGCTGAAGAAGAAAGGTGAAGGCGTTATAGAAGTACTCAAGCAGCCGGTCGATATGCGAGTACGTAAAGCGATCTGTGTGTATTGTTATGCTGATCAATTTGTTAGTTACTTAGAAGCATATTTTGCCTCTTATGCCAAACATGCCACAAGTAGCGACCCCTTCGATACGGGAGCGTAAGAGACATCTTCGCTATTGGCCCCGCGCGTATGGCAGGTATCGGCGTTGTTGCTCGAAATATACGCTGGGTACGCGTTCTCTTAGGTGAGCGCTTATGCGCGCAGTGTTTACTCTAATATGCTATCCAGCACACAAACTATAGCCTGATAAATAGTACGATAAGTGAGAACCAGCTATCAAAATAAGCAGTAACTGCCCTGCTGTATTTTATCGCACCACTGATTCGACATTTCGGAAGTGCCCAGGACAATCATATCTGCTCGTTTCAGTGCAATACGATGCTTCTCATGTCTGCAAACCTGCGTTATTGCAGTATTTCGTCATTATTTCATGTTGGCGGTGCCCATTTTTCACGGTATTCAAAGCAAACTGCGAGCGGTTGTCGTATACGTGCCGATGTAAACAAATGTGTAGTTTATTGTTGTATAAACATTCTGCGCGCGCTATCGCTAGGCGATAGGCGCACGCAGAATGTCACTATGGGCGCTGTCAAATTTATTTCTTTTACTCAAGTTTCTTCATCGCCCGCCATATGCGAGGGTAGATATTTATTCTTGAAAATAATAAATTTGAGCGATGCCCAGCATGGTTTTCGTCGCGGATATAGTACAATAGCTCAGCTCGCGGAATGCTCGCATGACATTTCACAGGCTCTAGACACTGGAAATCAAATTGATGCTATTTTTATAGATTTTTCCCAGGCATTATGCTCTGTTACACACTCAAAACGTCTGCTTACACTTCACGCTATACTTAACTAACTCATCCTTAGTTGACTGGATCGCTAGCTTTTTACATAAGCGTTCCCAGTATGTTCCGTTTAATTCCTCAAACTCGTCTATAATAAATGTGTCGTCCGGATCTCCCCAGGGTTCAGTCCTGGGGCCACTTTTGTTCTTATTGTATATAAATGATTTGCCAAATTGTGTGTCTGCAAAAATCCGCCTTTATGCTGACGACTGCGTGCTGCATAACGTAATTACCACGAATGTTGATCACATTTCACTTAACGATTCTTTTGCCTAATTTCGCAGGTGGGGCGATCAAATGACACATGGAATATAAAAACAGTCCGCTTTAAATACAGTCACTTTACATTTCAGTAAGCGCGCTTCTATTTCTTTGTTTAATTACTCGTTTGCACGGGTATCCGAATACATGTACCTTGGCCTCATCTTCACACCTAGCTTGTCGTGGTCAAGGCATATTGAATACACATGCAATAAAGGATTAAAGAATATAGGCTATTTAAATCGCACATAGCGAAAAGCTACTTTCCGTAATATGGGGGTGGGGAAAGTAACCTTCTTCGAACTCCCAAATTCCAGTAGCGTCATTTGCTTCACAATTCATTTAGCAGAAGTCATGGTTTGGTCGACGGCACCTTTAGATGGAATGGGCAGTGACCACTTCCCCATATTTATGAAGGTCACTGCATACCAAAAGAGCGAACGAAGGTGCTCGCTGCCACACGGTGACATGCTTTGCACGCAGCCATCGTTCTTTTTTTTTTGTTTTTACCGGCAGCCTCAGCCGACATGGTGTACTCATGTTGGCACGCGATCTATTAAATTTCTTTAATTTAGTTTTGCGCCAATGCGCACAAGAAACCTGCATACATCTTTAATATACTAGTTGTCTTTTCCTTTTATTTTAACACATCAAACTTACTTTTCTATTGCACGTCATGAGACACCTATAAAGCAACAAGTTATAAGGCACGATGGCGTGCTCGTGGTAGGATTATCTCCCACCAAAAATAGGAACAGCATTAAGCATTGTCGTTGCCTTCCACTTGTACATAATATATAAAGGGTGAATTTTGAAGTGTGCTGTAATAAAGACTGTCCTTACTAGCCTGTTTAACTAAAGCGTAGACGTGCCGTCTACGGCGC
>NC_051155.1:82446009-82483222 GCF_013339745.2 Dermacentor silvarum | reverse complement strand
AAAGTCGGCGTCTGTCGTCTTTAGCAGTGAAACGGCACATGAACTCGCATTGCCATTGGCTGTGACACCACGTCGTAGGGTTGGTAATTTGATGAACAATTAACCGATTAAAACTATCCCGCAAAACGAATAATCTTCATCGATGTCCACTTTTGATTCAAACGACTTAATCGATTAGACATCTTCGATTAATCGTTTTCGAGAGTTTGACAGGAGTGCGCGAAATTTTGAAATCGTACTGGAATGGCGGTGCACGAGCAGGCACTGTGCGTCTGTGGTAGTGCGACTGTCGACTGTTTTTACGAGTCCCGAGTGGTGCTGAGCCGAATGCTTCCCCTCTCTTCACCCACACCACACCCGCCACCGCGCCACCCGAAGCCGGAGGCTTGAAATGAGGTCGCAATTCAAGGCATATTATAGCAACTCAGCGGTTGATCATCGTGTCACTCTCAGTCTACTAAAGACGTGACACAGAATGCGCGCCGGTTTGGAGCTCGTATTTGACATAACGATGAAGTTCATGTGGATTCCAGCAAATCAGTAGCTTCCGAGCATTCTCGCATGCTGGGTGTGTGGCCATTCAAAGAACGTGTTGGTTTTATCCGAACATCTCAGCCAATTTGCATTCCTTCGCTTTGTAGAAATGAGGACGTGGCTTAAAATTCTAAACCAGGGCTTTGGGGGCGGTGGATGTTCCAGCAGGCCTGGCATGAAGTGACTGACATGACTTTAATATGACTGACATGACTTTAATATGACTGACACTTTATTGATGTATTTTACTGCTGTAACACCCAGTTTGTATCTTTGATAACCTTTTGTTGTAACACCAAAATTCTCTTTGTGATGCCTTAAAACCCACCCTGTAACGGCCTTATGGCCAACAGTATCGTAAATAAATAAATAAATAAATAAATAAATAAATAAATAAATAAATAAAGTGCGACGTCCTCAAAGCCTGGCGTGAAGTCCGACGTCCTCAAAGGTCCTGTGCGAAAGATGACTCTTTTGCAGGCTGTCAACCATCGCGTTTCTTTCTATGCCGAACTGTGGGCCGAGCCAAACGAAATGTTAAATGTCGCCGATATCACCACAGAAAGCAGAGAGCGGGGAAGCACAAGGTCTAGTCTTGAATGACCAAGTCCGGGTGTACGTGGAGTCTGTTCTGATGCGGTTCAACAGCGTCGTTTCCTCCCGAGTAAGTTCATGGATCACACAACTTTTGTGTCGAGCCTTGTGGATCACCCTAACGTGATTACGGCTTGCATCCTTAAAGTTCTAAACAATGCTTGATGCTCTCACTTTTCGGACACATGTCAGGATTAGACGTGCAGGAGCGTCAGCTATTTCGTTTCAATTCCTACGTCAGATGAAATTCATTGAAATTTTACGGAACAATTTTTTGCTCATTAGATTTTTGATTAGTACTACCGCTTGCTTTGTAAACTTGTAAACTTCCCTTGAGTTAGGCGAAGATGTAGTCGTTTTAATGGTGACTTTGAGTGCGTCAGCACCAGGATATCTCGTGCAGAATTGGCCCGTAGTTTTTGTAAGACCGTGGTAATTGCGGTGCTTTGTAATGTTTTAGACAAAACTGCGCGATTCACGCGGCCAGAGCATGATACATCAAGGAAGGGTATGCAGAATGCCGCTGCGCAGATCTGTTTATTCACACAATGACTCGTGTGCGTACGCTAGTAGGTGGCTTTGATATGGTGTGCTGAAGTGTTCCAGTACAAGGAACTGAGGTTCGGCAGTTGAAATGGAGTGATTCGCCGTAGTTGGGCTGCATCGATGCTGCAGGTAACGTCCAAAAAAGACCATGGCGGGTCCAGACTACCCCGTTTAGGCCATTCCAATCCTAAATATCGGAAGGTGTTCAGCGCCGCATGGAAATGCGAGTGAATTCTTGTTCTTAGCCCCCGGAGAAGCGCCGTGCCTGCGAGGGACTCGCCCAGCTTTAACAGCTGGGTGTACAATGCCTGAGATATCATAAGGCGGAGTAGGAGCGATTGCTTCATTAGTAACCTTCTTGCTTGAAGCTGCCCGAGGAATACCCATCTCCAAGCGAAGTCCCTTTCTATATACTGCCTCCAAGCACTCGAATTGACTCGGTGATGGTGATTAGAGCGGGAACTGATAGAGAATGCGGCTTGTTATCAGTGCAGCGTTCAGTGCTGATTGTTCGGATTGTTCCCCCACCGTACACCTGCCTAGCGACGAAGTGCGTTGACTCTGTGCACTTATGCAACCACAACACTTTCAACCACTCTTCGCCACAGTAGCTTGCTGTCTATGGTGAACCCAGGAAACGAACACTAGTGGCACGACCAATTGGATGGCCTCTGATATCCAGCGTCAGACGTCTTGACTTCCGCCTCACTCCAGGAATTTTCTTTTCCCCGGTGCATGTTGCAATTCCTTCCAAATTTTAGTTGGACTTCTTTCCCTCCTGCGGTTTTTCTTATTTCTTGTTTAGCTGTATTGTACGAGGATTCACTAGTGCCATTTGCCTTTTTTAACGCTGCTCTAAGTGTCATTTTGTATGATATAATGTTTATATTTTTAAAGGCTACTAGTGCTAACTTTTAAGTGTTAAACAAATTAGAGATTTAATTTTATGCCCTTGTATATCTAACTTGCTTCCACCTCTCGAGCATTAAAATAGGTTCCTACAAAAGTAGATAACTGTGTTTGAACGTTTATAATGTGCCTGGCAATAGTTTAGATTATTCGATGAAAAAGCCTGCATCGAAAGCGATTAATCGACTAAAGGATAAATTGATGAACGATTAATGGGTATTCGAATAAATGTTGTCGCAGTTTCACCTGAAAGGCGAAGCATCAATTGCGATAGCAAATTTGTAGAGAGCTATACGTAGTAATAATATTAGCTTTATCAGCTGTATAAACTTGGACATGCAGCAGCACCGGCAACACGCATAACTGTTGTCGACGCCGTCGGCGTTTTGCCCGCGTTCGCTCAAAATGCGTGCGGCGTTGGTGACTGTTGCCGGAGCCTCTGATATAAATAGGCACTTGGTGCCGCAGCTAAACGTCGCCTCCCTTCCCCCCCCCCTCCCCCACGGCCTCTCGCGCGTCGGAAGAAGGCGCGTTTGCTCTACATATATGGTGATTGTAAATGAGGAAAGAGACGCCTACTTCTGCAGCCCTTAAGGGAGCACGGCGCAGAACGCGCGTTTGTTCTCCACTGTGCGTTCACTCCCCGTGAAAGCGCGCGCCCCTCGCGCCCTTTCACTCGCACATACAGCGTTCGGCGACGATTTCATCTCCATTGACGTCATACGGAACCTCACGGCGACCGCGACGGCGACGACGACGGCAGCAATCTGCTTTTGAGTGTCCATATAATTGCTATCGCAATAAAAGAATAAATCAACCATACCATGTCAGGAGCGTGCATCGAGGGAGCAGAGTGGGCGAAAGGTTACACCTGCTGCAGAATTAGCGCGCCAAGTGTTGCGTGAGGGGACAGCGCATCGCCGCGTCGATGGCATGCGGCGTTGGCACCGCAGGCTGCTGCTGCTCGGTGGCTCGGGCAGCACGTACGGCTATTGCTCGGACCACTCAGCGTCATTCAATTGGACATTTATGTTTTCACATTCACAACTCATAAGAAAGGCTTAGGTGCCCTGTGATTAATTTATTATGATTGGCGGTTATGTTTCGAAGGAAAGTAGGGGCTCGGACCCTAGTTGCATTGCAATTTCATTTGATTTTGGCCTCGCTATCGCATGCCAGCCTTCACCGCCGCAGGAAGACCATTGCAGACCTCCCTTTAAGACCTTCACTGTAAAATAAAAGCAAAGTATTGCACGTGAGTTGACAACTGATTTGTTGAAAGTACGTGGAACCCTGCGATTAGGCACCCCCCTAGATGCCTTTACCGAAGCGCCGGTACATTCGATGCATGCTCCGTCTCTTTTATTTTATTTTTAGAGAAGTATTATCTGCAACAGAGGTTTTGTCCCTGTAGATGGCGTATCATCCTTGTTTAAATGAACATATATTTTATTTCTTTATTTATTTAGTTGTGCTCGCGGATAACTTTCTGTGGCTATGAAGGGAAAGCTTCGAGCGCGTGGCTTGCCGCACGTGTGTTACCGCGCCAAGTAGTCCGGCAGCGTTTGACAATGCCTTTGGTTACTCGGGACAGACGCCGAATCAACGCAGCTTCCACGTGCGACAGTTTCGCGTTTTCCCAGACGCCGAAGGGAAAATGCACAAAATAAGTAAACTTTAACACTCAGTGGCGTGTTTTATCTTATTACAGCGAAGCTGTTAAGGGCTAGGTTCCAGGAGGTCGCGTCCATAGACCGACCGGCGTGTACAACAATCTCAGCTCCATGTGCATGGCGGTTTCCCGCCAGTTCTGCCTTAGCACAGATGTCAAAACGGATGACTAGCATGACTGATAGGTCATGACGTCAATAACATCGCATGCACGTCAGTTACGTCACGATTAACGATAATAAAATCACGTGTGGCGCATACCCGCATCGCATATGCGGGTATGACCCAAGGCCCAGGGATATGCGGGTATGAGCCAGGGACAAGACAGAAAGAAATAAACAAACAAATATAGAATGAGAGAAAGAAAGAGTGGGTAGGAGCCGCCGAGAGCAGGAGCGGGAGAGATCTCACAGGATACTGACGCTGCCGCGCAGTGTGCCGCTGCTATGAGCGCTCTGGCTCATACGCCAGTCTATGACGATGGGGCGTCCTTGGCGCAGCAAACGCACTACTTGGCCATCGCGCCGGGCGAAAAGGAGACGCTGGTGTGCTTTCTCATTGACGAACGTGCCGAAGGCGCTCAATATAACCAATCATGGTAATATATAAATTCACTATAGCAATATTCACTACAGCAGACCCACCTAGTCACAGCTTCGCTGGCTTCCATGCTCACAGTAGTGGAAGGGCTCTGAATGTTTTAACTGTTGCTAATAAGGTTATTATCTTTTCCCTTGCGCAGCCTAAACAGACGTGGATTAAAGCGCGGTACACTTTTCAGAAGCGCTCTCACTTGTGCGCGCTTTGCCTCCGTAGCTTTCCCTTCATAGCCACAGAAAGTTATCCGCGAGTATAGTTACTTAGTTGTTGATTTCATGATTTATTTATAAATGACAAATATACTTCCGGCTGGAGCCATTCGAATATCAACGCGCTTCAAGTTTGTTAAAGCAGAAAACAGCCTTTAAAGGACAGGAAGAGGGTAACAGGGCAGATGGAAGTCTCCGCTAGATTATGCTTTTTTTTTTGCAAGTGCAAGTACTTTATTTTTCTTCACATAATCATGATTGTACAGATATCTGGACCGATAGCCAGGGAAGGCTAGTTTCCGGTCCAGTGTGAAAATATAACAGACAGGTCAGGTGCAGGGGCGCTAAAACATAAAATGTTTCCAAGCTGTTTTGATTCCTAACTCCTTATGTCAAATTTGCGTAACCACCCACGCAAGCATCGGGCGGTGACCCGCAGCGCTGTCTGAACAACTCATTGAAACACTCTCGTCGTTGATAGGAGGTCACATTTGTTCGCTTTCCAAACCAATAACATTGTCTACACTCAGCGGTTTTCCTTATTCATTTGGCTGCCAATAGGCGAGGAGCACGCTCTAGTGGAGAGGGTTTCGATGGGGCCGAGCCAGCACAGTGAAAATAGATAACCGCATGAAGAGGGTGGTGCCGGCTTCTCCGGTTGGTCCGCTTCACCTTACTTAGCTTGCGGTGGCTGGTCGAAAAGTGGGCGTAGCCAGAAATCATTGGACCAATAGCAGAGGGCTAATGGTGAAAAGGCCTCGAATTAGGAATGATTATTTTTCTTTTGTGCGGTTTAATCATGCATAATCAGTGTGTACACATTTTGTCAGATGGGGAGCTATGGCAGTTTTCGTGCCGTCGCGTGACAGACCGGCGAAGTTGGGAGTGGCCCGAAAATTTTCTGACCAATCGTGCAGGCTGATTGCAGCAATTGGAATCAAAACAGTTTGGAATCATTTTACGTTATAAGGCCCTAGATTTTAACAGAAAAGTATTCCGGAACACATCATGGATTTATAACAGACAAGAAACATTAA
This sequence comes from Dermacentor silvarum, assembly GCF_013339745.2. Lineage (NCBI taxonomy): Eukaryota > Metazoa > Arthropoda > Arachnida > Ixodida > Ixodidae > Dermacentor > Dermacentor silvarum. Next base: position 82,477,122 of record NC_051155.1, on the reverse strand, counting down.
GAAATATTCGTAATTCATCGATGCAAGTTAGTTACAGAGGCTGGTCATCAAGTAAAAGAATTTGCTACACTGCTTGAAATTACGTGGAGTTTTAGCAGTCTAATTGTCGTCTTATTCTCGTGCCGTCCTCATATTAACATCTTATTCTTTTTATTACACAGAAACTAGACTTGGTTCTTATTCCCGCCCGTCCTTAACTTAATATCTTATTATTTTTATTACACAGAAACTAGACTTGGTTCATGCAATTATCACCAGACAGCACAGCTACCCTGTCTTCACAGCTACCCTACCCTACCCTGTCACGTATGGACCACGGATTTAAGGTCCAGCCTCAAGCTTCCAGGACGGATCCCTTTAGGTATTAAATTTTCCCGAAGGCTCTAAAATTACCTACAGATTTCAGTATATGCGTTGGATATAAGCAACTTACGAGAGGAGTGCGGTCAGCCGACTGAAGATTTTATGATATGAGGGCAAGAGTTTGCCATTGCAGTCTTCACGGAAGCTTCCTAATTTATGTCGTAGCGCCTTTCCGGGTGTACTTGTGCAACGTAAATGTGGTGATGTATACATCTTAAGAAGCGCACTGGCTGAAAATGCAGTAATCAAGTAATTCGCAACTGAAGAAGAAAAGGAAAGGAAAATGGCTGTGGTCCCATGTACTCCTAGGGTATTGGACAACTTATCGAGTGTCTGAGGGCATGCAAGAATAGTTTTGTTGCTCCTGGATACGTTTTGACACAGCACAAGGTCATCAAGACTCAGGATGGATACTGTAAACGGTGCAAGAAAGAAGTGCCCCATAAATTATCCTGTCTATGTCGGCAGTATGGTTGAGTATATACCAATATTATGCTGCCGGTTTTGAGTGCAGGAGAAGCGGCAGCTGCCTAGAGATCTCGCTGCGCAAGCACGCATATAGCTTCGAGGGTTAACCGGGGCGTCGTTTTGATAAGTGGTGGAAAGACTGTGGCGGTGATCTCGCGTTCCGCGCCAGTAGGCAAATCGCAAAAACCACACACCATCTGATGCGTAGGACGATAGAGGCAAAACGCATTCTGCTATGAGGCTATGTCGAATAGGTGGACCACGTTTCACTCCAAAAAGCCAGGTAACGCTGGAAACAAAAAGTGGCGTCACGAAGAAAAAGCACGCGTGTCACTTACCACTGCTTGCTACTGCTGACTGAAGGCAACAGATGAATAGTATAATAATAATTATTTCGGTCATTTTGATCGCTTACAATTGAGGATTGTGAGTGTGCGTTGTTTGCTTGCGGGGCCTCATCAGCTACACGCTCAGACGAAGACGGAGCCAACGTCGAGAGAATCGTGGTGACTTATCTCGTCCCAGCGTTTCTGCGATAACATGGATGGGACGGACGCTCTCGTATTTCCATGTTTTTCCACACTACGCTTAAGCGGTGTTGCGTGACGGACTTGCCACTTCCGGAGCTTATGACAATTCAGAGGACACAGGAATGTATTGCGACAAGGAAAACGGAATAATCTGTTTCGTTGTACCTGTGATCTTTACACTACGTATATGTATGCGCTTCTCAGGCCTCACAGGAGGTATATTGGTACGTATATATCGTTGTTTCACAGGCTTCTGCGATAGGGCATAGTAATTGATGAAGCATTAAACTTGACTGCACCACCTTTCTTTAAGGCAAAAATGTAATTACGGTTGACAGAACTTCCCGTGAAATAGTAAGAATATCACACGTAGCCAGGCGTACTTACTTTTTTCTTAAACGCCGCACGTGCGTTTGGACAAAACCCTGCGTCTATAGCTTGGTTGCTTTAGTAAATCAATGAATTCACGGTAGCTGTAGTGGCACTATAAGCACGCGTGGAAATTAAAGATAACTGCTAAGCGACATTTTCCTCGAATAGAGTCTTAACAAGAGTATTCAGAGAATGAGATGTCCAATTTCTTTTTCAGCAAGAAATTGTTGTGTCCATAATATGTTATTTAAAACATAGGGTGTTCTGTGGTATGGGCATGGCCGCTGGATAAAAAAAAAGGTATGGGCATGATCTGCTGGAGAATATGCTCCATGAAACCAATTTTGTTTAATACGCAGGAGTGGAGCTTCTTTTTTTTCAGAACTATAATACTGGTTAATATTGTTTAAAATGAAAATTGCTGTCAACGTTGTCGGCATGTTTTCTTAAGAATAGATAGCTATGATTCTTTTAGTGAAGGTAAATTCCCTGTAGTTTCAAATTATAATCTCGCGGCACACCCAGTAACCCAATGAAGAATGTGTCATTTGTTCTCAGAAGTATGCTCTGTTACCAATAATTCTGACAAGCAATTTTAACTTATTCGGGCACGACGTCCACATTTGTAGACGCGACCTATTTTTGCCATTTCTGTGCAGGGGTAGCAATGAAGAGAGCACAAACATTAAGCTTAGGGTAAATTGAATATTCTGCTATCCTATATCGCTTCCATTTTACTTCTGAGTGATATCTATCGTTACAGAGTACCGCTTTGGTGAACGCACTGCCGTGTTTTACGTGACGTTTCACGTGGGGCGTGTCGGTAGCCACCTCAAAATATTATTTTCTCTTTCTTGAAATGTTTGCGGTGAATAAATAATTTGTGCAGGTAATTTGAGTGGTTGATTCAATCATTTTATGAAGAAACGTAGCATTACTGACTTTACAATATTCGAATATTTTGTTACTCTGTAATTATGATGACTCATGATAAAATACACAGAGTCATTCTACCATCTTGATTTGCTTTCAGTGGAGTCTCAAGCATCCTGGCATAAAGTTATGTATCTTTCACACATGTACCGACAGTCGATCATAATTCGCGTATGAAGGATAATTGGGGACTGTAGTAGTGCAAACAGTATACTATAATTCATACCTACGAAATAAATTCAGAACCCTTCCACTACTGTGAAGATGGAAGCTAGCGACGCTGTGACTTTAGTGGGTCTGCTTTAGTAAATATTGCCCCCGAGATCAGAATGGGCGTATCTTCGTTGGGCATCACCCAACCGAAGATGTCTATCATGAACGTTCCGATTGAGAAACTCGCGTTGAAACCTCGTCGTCACACCGGGGAAGTTGGTGCTAGCCTTACTGAGGCGTGCCCCACCGTTGTCGGGTTCCTGGAGGGCAAGATGAAGCTGAAGTTTGGCCGCAATATCGCGCTCGCGCAACTCGGGATCGGCGGCTCTTCGCTGACTTTTGGCCTTAACATGGTGCTCTCTCAACTCGGGGTCCGGGGCTCTTCGCTGACGTTTCACCTAGGCTTCGGAAGCCCTCACGCTAGAATCGGCACGTCGACGACGAGCCCTTTCCGGAGCACGCTTGCGGCGCCGTTGCTCAAACACAGCCTGCTCCTCGGCGGAACGCACAACGCGCCGCCTTTCCATCCGGCTGCCGAAACTGATCTGAGGCGAGGAAAGCCCAACGGAACGCGCGCCAACCCCCTTTCCTTCCCTTTCCCTCCCCACGACAAACCAAACGCCCGGATAGGTCGCGCGCGTCACTTGATGTTCAGAATATTCTGAAAAAAAACACACAATAAAGGTTCGAGCATAGCTTATTGTTCGCCACTTCTCCAAATAGGGTAAAGTAGGAAACACAGCAGATGAGAAACCGCGAGATCATGTCGTTTAGGAAAGTGTAAACTGCGCTCGCATGGTATGTGGCCTTCGGTAAACGTAATTGGGAGAGATATGAAATAAAATCCAGAGCGTTTTGAACAAAGCACGCCTCATGTGACTTAGGCGTAACAAAATGGGATTAATCTGACAAATGTACATATGAAATGTGCATACTGACACGACATGACATTGCCGGTAAAACCAAATAAAAAAAAACTGGCAGCATATCTGATTGCTTCACTGCAAATGACGTCCAAAGACGATAGTCTTCTGCCGCCCCTAATACGTAACATACTCCCTTCTGTCCTCCCACCCCTCACGCTCTTCCCCTCCCCTCTCATTCCTCCCATGAAGGATGCAATGGAGATTTTGCAGAATTTATTTCAAATATCTCGCGTTCACCCTGCTCTCGCGCGATCTGTTGGGACCTTTTATTATTGGTGGCTTAAAGCTACAGAGCCGCGGCTTCGGTCGGCTTGTTTTTATAGCGTAGCAACTCTTCGACACCACTTATAACGCATGGATTTTTTCATTTGCAGCGTTTCATTTTTCAGTTCTTTCTCTGTCTCTATTTCTCTCTATCTGTGTTTGTCTTTCTTTCTCTTTCTCTTTCTTTAAATGTATCTCTCTCGCTCGCTCTCATTTTCTCTTTCTCTCGCCCATAGCAAGTTCTAGCATTTTCTCTCGCCCATACAACGCAATCATATGGTTCCCATAAATGCATGGTGGGTGTATAGCCTAGTGGTTATGGCGCTCGCCTTCAGACCAAGGGTACCCGGGCTCGAATCCTGCCTCGCCAAGAAAGTATATTTTATATCTTTATTTATTCCTCTCGCTCTCGGTCTGTCTCTCCTTCATTCTCTCTCTGCGCCTCCTCTCCTCATGCTTGGATTTGGCCGGGCGGTTGAATCGAGTGAAAGACAGATTACGTTTTTCGCGTTTTGGTAGCCCACGAAAGACTATAGTCTTTAAAATATTCTCGCAGAAACTCCTCTGGGAGTTGTCTAAATATGCGTAATCGTTGTGCCACTTGCTCACCTCCACGTAGCGCGTAGTCATTACCAAGTGTTACGAAACTTGATCCGGCGAGTACAAACGACAGCGCTGCGGCGACATCAACGGGTGCGGACGGCGGCACCAGGTGCGCTGATGACGCTCCGATCACTATATGCCATTATCGCTCATTATCGCGTTATCCCATCTGCGTCGAACCATTATGAACATGACCAAACGTACTCCACCGCGGCTGCATATGACACAGCCGCGCGGAACATATCTTGAAAGCGATCCGCCGTGCCAGCAAAGAGTCCGACTGCTGATAGCTTAGCGCGCCGTGTTCTCGCCGCTTACTTAGCGTTGAAGACATAAGGATTGTGTTGGGCAATAAAAATTAGTAAAAATAACAATAATTAAAATAATAAACTAAGCCCTGCCTGCTGCACCTAAGTATTGCAGGCTGCGAAATTGGGAAGATAAATAAAAAGGAGAGTAGTCAATTAATTTTGTATATATAAAAAAAAGGGGGCGGGAGGAGTCTACCACCAGGGAAACCACGGCCAAGCGAGCGGATGGCTGCGGGATTTAGTGAAAATGAGCTTTGAAGACAGACTCGCGAGCCCGTATCTTGAAAGCGATCTGCGAAACGGACAGAGTGCAGCGTGTGCTCAGAGCTCCGTAAGCGCTGTGTTCTCGCCACTTCGTTCGCATTGAAGCGACAGGCAGCACGAAGGTAAAGTCGCTCGCTGCTGCGCGCTCTATCTTGAAATCGATCACCTTACATTACGGACGGACGGTTTTCTCTTTGGGTTAGCATAGAAATGTTCATGCATTTAAAAATAGATGCCATTGCCAGACTTCCCAACGAGTACTGCAGGCTCTTCTCATGTAGACCCTTGTGCGGTGGGCAGAAATGCGTCCCGATTGAGTATGTTTTGTAAGCATTCCAATGGATTAATGCCACATGCTGATACGTTGTCATTATGGGTTGGATCTCCTCTCCCCACATTAAGTCGCCATCGGCAGTGACTGTATCGAAGTTTAGTTCTTGCCATTGCGCGGCTGCTTTTCGCGGCTCGTCTCCTCTGCCTTCCATGTAGTTGGTTCCCACCAATACTGCGATTCAAGTTAGTTCTTCGCGCTATTTTGCTTGCAGTCGCAACTATCTCTCCCGAGGTTATCAATGGCTCGGGGTTATTCCCTGCTGTCTACGCCAGGAGATATGCGCCTCCTTTCGCGCACAACTTCACTTGTACACGTTGTAGTGTGGAAGACTTACAAAAATGTACAGCTTCATCCGCCCCTACGTACGCTGCGGTCCTCGCCTGCGGGTGCCAGAACAAGTAGCTCTCCCCCACTCCCCCCTTCCACAGGAAGTTTTGCTTCACCCCACTCGCCGCTTCGGCGTTGTTATGTGCGAACCTTTTCACATCCGTCACCCTAGCTACTACTAGATAACGGTTGCGATTGATCACCTTATGCGCTGCCAAGAAACCTAATATCAAATAATCAACCTATCAATCAAGCAATCCGTCAATCAACCAAGCTTTGTTATAAGCAAACGTATACATATATAGACATGGTAAATAAAAAATTAAAGCCGCTTTCCTAAAGAAAGATGGTTGAACGCGAAGCTTTTGGCCGTGAAAACTGAATCAAAGTCCAAAGCGAACGACCACGCAACGAACCCAAAAAATTCTGAGCGACCCGATGCGATCCATATGTGGTTTGATCGCTTGTTAAGAATTGTATTTTTTGAACGTTGAAGTTGAATGAAGACACACTTCGTTAAGTTGCGTAGCTTTTATTTTAGATCATGTAGCCGTTGATTACACGCGCACACTCACATTTTCACGGACTGCATGTCGTTGCTGAAACACAGGATAGGCCTTACGGGCACGATCGCGCCGTGCGCTGCATCCGCGGTCGACCAATGGTGACGGCCGGGAATGCATTGTGTGACGCGCTTAATGCAATGCAGATATATACAGTTCGTCTGGGTAGTGTGGCGTTGCAGTACCCATTGTTTTTATCGGTACAACTGCAAATGTAAACTGTAGTGTTCTACGATACGTATGCCATGCGCCGTTGTTCTATTGTGTGCGCAGATAGTTCCATTGTGTAAGTTTGCTTTCCTGCAGTGCGTTTTCGGCGCTCACGGAGGAATCGGTGAGGCATAGAAAGCTTCGCTTTAAAAAATTCACTGAATTTATTCATTACGAAAGTATGAGGTTTTACGTGCCAAAACCACGATCTTACTATGACGCACATCGTACTGCGGGACTACGGATTAATTTTGACCCCCTGGGGTTCTTTAACATGCACCTAAATCTAAGTACACGGGTGTTTTCGCATAACGCCCCCATCGAAATGCGGCTGCCGTGGCCGGGATTCGATCCCGCGACCTCGTGCTCAGCAGCCCAACATCATAGCCACTGAGCAACCACGGCGGGTACCAACAATTACGACACCCCGTCATGAGAAATTTGAGCGCAGCTATATGCCTGTTTTCATTTCTTGATATATTGACTGACGCGGACAATATATGACGTACAGTACGTTGCAAAGGGAACGATATGTGGCGCGACTGCCCCGCTAATAGGGAGGTCGCGAGAGGCAGCGCGTGGGTGACACGTGCGCGCGATTAACAGCAACAGCTTTGTTTCCCTATTTGGTTTCGGTGGACGCGCTCGCCGCATACCATCGGTGGACAGACGATGGCGCGCTACTCTGGCGCCATCTCATAGCGGTCGCCACCGCAAAGCCCGTCTTTCGCGGCACTGCGCTTTTCTTCTCAAGCTTTCGCCAAACTCTCCTCCTCCGCTTTCCTCCTCGCACCCTCTTCGCTATAGCCGTGCTTCATCCGCGCTCCACGTTCGCTCTTTCATCCTTTGCTGTGCTCGTTCACCCGGTTACGAGGACGACGCCGACCCTCGCCGCAGGAAGGGGCGCCTAAGAGCTGCGCTCTTAAATCATATGATAGCTAAGCACTTATGAGTTGTCAAAATGCGAAAGAATTAACGTCCATTTGAACGCCGCTGAGTGATCCTCTGAGTTATGAACTACTCACCAGCAAGCGAGCGTGTGCAGACGCTTGGCACGTTTTGATTTGCCCTTACCGAGGTGCAGTTAGAACGCTGGCGAGAGCTTCCACAGACATGGAAGGCACGGATAACGCACAAACTTCTGAGAGTACGGGTGACGTGGCGTCGCGGCGATGCCCTCTCCACTGTCGCAACACCTCGCGCGCTGAGGTTTTTCTTTCGGTCTACTGCTCCGTTGAGCGGCGCCTGTGACGTAACGTCGCAGCCAATGAGAACTCCGTTGACGCGCGCTCCTTACATGCCGTCGCAGCCAATGACGATGCGAGTTTAGGTGCCGTTTCGCTGCTACAGACGAAAGAAGCCGGCTTTTTCACTCAATGGGCCTATTGGGTCTTTCGCATCAAAAGTACATATGGAAAAATTTCAGACCATAAATTATACGTCTGGTTAGCAAAATCGAAATAAATAGGGACGGGAACAAGACAAGTAGTTGCCAGGGCCAAAGACCGATGGGGTACCTCCTATATAAATGATGATTAGAACACTAAGAAATAGGGCAGAATTAACTCTTGTCACATTCACTGTCGATGGTAACGCAATTAGCCTTTGAGCAATGTAGCCACGCACAATATTTCTGAAGTCACGTTTATTTCGCAACTATAGTGGTCATTCTTCGCTTTTGGGGGCTGAGGCTATATGCGACATACTCTGGTATCGTCCCATTTTTCTATGACACCTGCTTGCTAAGGTCGTCAATGCGCATGAGTGCATGACGATGACTGATTGACGCCCATGTAGTGACGACGAGGGAATGACGAAAAAGGAATGATGATCACGGCAGGACAACAAGGAAAATGACAATTCGTAAGTGATGACGGTGGTATAATGACGAAAGCCCGACGACGATGAAATGACGACAATGAGATTACAGCGATTGCCTGACGACGATGGCATGATGATAACCCGATGACGGATCTCGAGTGAGGACAATGGCACGAGCATGAGGGCATGACGACGACGCCATGACAACGGATGCACATTAGCGGCTGTCGGACGACGACTCAGTGACATGACAATGGCGGCATAATCACGAATGAACGATGACTGCATAATTGCGACAGTATAACGAAGTTGGCATCGCGATGGCCGCATTATGATAATCAGATGGCGTTACGGAAGTGATGACGATGGTAAAACGATGGCGTAACGTTGATGGCCTGACGACCATGATACGGCGATGACGTCATGACGAGAGACGCATGACGAAAGTTAAAATGACAATGTCAAGGGGTAGCGTGGCGGGAGAAGGGTGTGTTGTGCGTGTTGCTATTGAATAGCTGTGAAGACAGTAAACACCAGCGAATGAAGAGGAAGACCAGACAGATGCTTAGTCACTCCACCCCCCCCCCCCCCCCCTGGTTGCGGCCGTCCGCGCCGTTTCCGCTAAATGCGAGCAGAAGAGCTGTGCTGGCTTTCTACCTGGTCGGTAATTACCACTGTTGTGGAATTGGGTAGGATCATCGAATAATTTTTATTGCGACAAGGCAAATTTCTGCCGTCTGCGTCTGCCTGTCGCCGTCGCCGTGAGGTTCCGTATGACGTCAACGGCAATGAAATCGTCGCCGCGCTCCGGACGCTGTATGTGCGAGTGAAAGGAGGCGAGGAACGCGCGCTTTCACGGGGAGCGAACGCACGTCGGAGAGCAAACACGCGTTCTGCGCCGTGCTCCCTGAAGGGCTGCGGAATTAAGCGTCTCTTTCCTCCTTTCCACATATAGAGAGCAAACACAACTTTTACCGACGCGCGAAAGGCTGTGGGGGAACGGGAGGGAGGGAGGGGAGGTGACGTTTAGCTGCGGCACCAAATACGTATTTATAAAAAACGCCGCGCGTGTTCAGTGCGAACGCGGGCAAAACGCCGACGGCGTCGAGAGAGTTCTGCGCGTTGCTGGTGCTGCTGCATGTCCAAGTTTATACAGCTGATAAAACTACTATCCTTACTCCGTATAGCTCTCTACTAATTTGCTATCACAATTGGTGCTTCGCCTTTCGGGTGAAACTGCGACAAATTTTTTAATAATCTGAGGAAATTAGAAGTCGTCGTTGGCGACAGACAAGGTCGTGCCGTCTGTTTCGCAACTGACGACTGAAGAAGAGCGGTTGGTCCTTTAAGTTTGAACATAAACCGCTTTGGCGTCATGGCGGTAGTTCTGATGACTGAACGGATGTACGCACTTTAGGCAGGCATACTGAAGATGTAAGTAGGATGAATGTGTAGCTCCTGCGTACCCACACGGTTGCGAAATTATACGGGAAAATAGGAACAAATAGCTTAGAGAGAACACTAAAGTTCAAGATTCATGTGAAATATTTGAGCAACATAAAAAATATCATTTACCTCTCCAGTTCGTCCTTACACTCAAATACTTCGAACTAGAAGGCAACTACTACCTCCAGATACACTGCACAAACAGGGTCCATCCTCCGCCCCAACTTACGCTAACATATTCGTGATCACTCTTGAAACAGTATTCATTCCTTCTGTCACGTCAATGCCTTACACGTATAGGAGTTATATAAATCACATTGATAGGGTTTCATGACGATTATTCTGCTCTGCGAAAAGGTCAAATTACGTGAGCGTTTTATGGGAGTCCAAATTTCCCCGTGAGACATTTAGTCCGAAAGGAATTAATGAATTAAACTTTTGTATGAGACAACCCTATCTCTATTTTATGTCCCGTTAGGAGCGGAAATTGGATTCTAAAACGAATAGCATGGCTTCATCAAAGATTTGTCCTCCTTGGTTAAAGTGGTTAGCGACTACTTCCGGTAAGCGGTGTCTGATGCCAGCGCGATGACTCTGGAGTCGAGTAGGAAATGCTGATCCGCTTTCCCCTATTATTGTTTTTCCCATCTAGCAAATTGCAGGCAGTATAGGAGATCATTTGAAGTGCTACTTAACCCTAGTTTAAGTTTGTGGACGTAGTTCGAAGCAATGTTTTTCGATGTTCTTTCTTCTTGGATGTGCTTACACGTTGAACATCTTGGGCGGTGGCAGAGTCCGAAATTTGTATTTCCTGTCTTAGTATTTGAACCAACAACGATGTCTTTAACATTATTATTCCATGGTAGGCTGCTCTATCTGGCTTGAGAAATATGTTTTTAGTGTGGGGTTGCTAGCTAGAATGGGATGGTATTTTCAAAGGCATATTGCGCAAGTTCGGGAGTGGATTAGAGATTTTGGTGGTTAGGACAGGCGTTCTTTCTTAAATGTTTTAGGACATAGTTTCGATATCTCAATTAGGTTGGCCGCGTCGTTGTAGACGTGATCGTTAATTTGATCCTTTTCGCCCTTTCGCCCTCGTTTGGTCGTTTCGCCCTTTCATTGTTTCCTTCAGATTGTTTAGCTTGCTCATGTAGTCTACGTATTCTATGCACATGCAGAGTAGTCGCGTGGCTTTTTCCTTAAATATCGCCTTGTTCGCAATCTAGGATGACGGCTTGTGTAATCTAAGTATTGTTGTCAGTCCAAGGGTTTCTTAGATAGCTTCATCTTCATTTTACCGCTGTCTATATATATTGTAGCATCTAAGAAGTAAGACGCGCTTTCCGTAAAGAATTCCAAGGTAAATTTTATGGCGTGATCGAATGGAGCTTAAGGACGTTAAGGATTGATTAAGTGGGCCTTGGTCTTGTGTTCGTTTGATAAAAATGTCATTTATATATCTCAGATACGTGTGGGGCATTGACGTGGCTACAGATATGAATACTGTTTGAGGAGTCCTCACGAATATGTTAGCGTAAGTAAGGGCGAAGGATGTGCCCTGTTTGTGCAGGGTATCTGGACGTAGTAGTTGCCCTCTAGTTCAACGTATTTGAGTGTAAAGACGAACTGGAGAAGTGAAAGATATACCGCACTTGCGTTTCCTTGCTGGTTTTTAGAAAGCTTGTTAGGAACTTGCGTTAAACGGTCTAGTACAGGGATATTAGTGTACAGCAAAGTGACATCAAGTGTTGCAAGTATAATGATTATTTACGGGGTCTTGGTTTTATTATTATCGTCAAACATTCGTAAAAGGAAAAGGTGTGGTGTATCTTGCACATATGACCGCAAGTGTGTGTAGTCAATCGAAAAAAAAAGTGGTTTAGGAATGCCGAAGATGTTTTTGTTGTGGTATTTCTAGATAATATTGGGCAGACGTCAAATCAAAGTAGCGGACGATTCGCTACGCAGCAGAATTTGGATCGCTGGAAAAGGATGAAAACGACCTGCGGTCTTATTATGTGGTTTAAAGAATTAAAACTTGTATGGTGTCATCTGTTTTTCAGCCCCAATTTCTTTAAAGGGCCCCTAAACCACCCAGAGGTCGAAATTTACTTGTGGTGTTGCAGATGAGCACGAGTCTACAACGAACATGTAGCTGCGAGAATATTTAAAATGGTGCGGTAATAGCGGAGTTACACGCGTTTGATTATCGAAACAAGGCCCTCGCTCGTTTCGCTCTTTCCTTCGCTACTCTTCTCGTCGGCCGGTCTCTCCTCCTCGCGAAGTGCTCCTCCAAATGTCACGTGACATACGTCATCGCCAACGCGCTTCTCAAAACACTGTCCACTTCCGGTTAAGGCACGTCCAGGCTAGCGGCAAATACACCGACGGCGAACCGGCACCCAGTGCCGTAGAACTACGAGGTCTGTTAGAAAAGCTTTATATTATTTTTTTTTTTGCGCGCTTGCATCAGTCGACCTTGAACCTTCGTGTGCATGCGCGAATTTTTTCCCGCCTGCCGATAGCGTCAGTCGCTGGGATTCAGTGTTTCAGTGAGGTAGTGCGCAGTGCTCTCGTCGGTTTTTTTTTTATTGCAAGGAAAATGACTGATCGAGACGGGCAGCGCTACTGCATCAAATTTTGACAGAAACTGGGCGACAACCAAGTGGAAACCATTCGAAAGATTCAGACGGCTTTTCGTGACGATGCTATGAGCAGCACACAGATTAAGGAGTGGTACAACCGGTTTAAAGACGGCCGAACATCGGTGGAGAGCGAGCCACTGCTCCGGTCGGCCATCAACATGCCGAAATGACCAGGTCATTGCCGAAGTGAACGCTGTGGTGAGGCGGGACCATCATGTGACTATCTAAGAAATTGCGGAAGAGGTGGGCATCAGCACTTTTTCTGCACATTTCATTAGGACCAAATATTTTATTTGGCCATGAAGAGAGTTGCGGCGCATTCGTGCCGAAGCTGCTCAAAGTGGAGCAAAAGAAACTTGGTGTTGAAGTCTCACCGCACATGATGGATTCCACAAACAATGACCCCGACTTCATGAACACCATAATCACTGGTGACGAGTCTTGGGTGTACGGGTACGACCCGGAAACCGAATCCCAGTCGTCATAGTGGAAGCATTCCACGTCCCCAAGATCAAAGAAGGCCCGCCAAGTCCGCAGCAACGTCAAAGTGATGCTAACTGCTTTCTTTGACTTCCGCGGTGTGGTACAGCACGAGTACACACCACAGGGTCAAACAATCACCAAAGAGTATTACAGCGATGTCCTCCGTCGCCTACGTGAGGCTGTGCGGCGCAAGAGACCAGAGTTGTGGTCAACAGGATATTGGCGCATCCATCACGACAATGCTCCTGCACATTCCTCGCATTTGATTCAGACTTTTTTGTCGAAAAACCAGACTCCTGTAGTTCACACACGCTCCTTTGTCTCCTGATATGGCCCCCTGAGACTTCTGGCTGTTTCCCAAAATCAAGAGGTCATTGAAAGGAGCGCGACTTCATACAAGAGAGGACATTATGGCTTCAACGACAGCTGGGCTAAACTCCATTCCGAAACCGGCCTTCTCGGAATGCTTCCAACAATGGCAGCACCGCTGTGAGAAGTGTGTGGAGTCCGAAGGAGACTGCTTTGAGGGTGATTAGGTTTCCAACGCTCCAGTTATGCCAGTCTTTTTTCTTCGGCCAAAGGTCGGATACTTTTCTAACAGACGTCGTATAGTGAGGTAGAACAGCGCACTCTAGTAGAACGTCTGCCGCGCGAGAAGTGTCCAAAATAGGCGGCAGTTCGGCCGGACCACCGCACAACCGACAGGCTAACCGACGACCGCGAAGCTGCGCGTCTCTGTCACCGGCGGCGCTAACATCGGCTGCAGCTTCTGTTCCAAGCAAAAAATTTCCGCTAAAAAAGTGATGCGTAAATTGTACATTTTATGAAAAGCGATATCCACTGTCGTACGTGAAACAGGAACAAGAGTTCCGATACTTGTCGAGCTCAGCAAACGACAGACGACCGGCCTTATCTGTGCTCGCATCGCAGCCGATTCCGCCGCTAGTATCAGCGCTATTTTCTTATTTGTGTGCAATTATTGCGAAGAGCGACAACAACGCTAAGAAAATATTGCGGCTTGTGAGCGTCGGCGATTCATTCTGAAGCGCCGTGCGCTTTAGCTTTGAAGTGAACCGGAGAAGGCCTAGCGACGGTATCGGCGCCTTCAGGCGATCGGCGGCGGTGGCGGTGAGGCTGCCGCAGAAATGGGTCCCGGTCTCATCCTCTCTAGGGCAAGGAAATCTCGACGTTCGCGAGGAAAACCACAGTCGAACGGCGGCCCGCGAATGGCAAACGGCATGCGTCGAGTTGCCGTGCCGGTAACGTGGACGGGCCTTCGCGGCTACCCGCTGTTGCTGCCGTCACCAGTGTTGCCAGGTGCGACGAAGCGGCGTAGCCAAAAGCTAGAGAAGTTGTAGCCCAAATGTTGCCAAACAGGAAAAGTTCAAAATTTTTCGTAGTCAAATATAGCCATTTTTATTTGCAGTTTTACTTGTGTATATATTTTTACATTCGACTACGGCAATCCTTTTTTTTTTTTTGCACAACCCGTCCGTAACGAAGTGTCCGTGCCACCGTGATGGTCGGCCCTTGACATCAACAGCGCCGACATCATGCTTGCACAAAATACTTTTTGGCTGGCCCCGGAATATCTTAAGTTCCAGCGAATCGCTGCAGAGGGCGAAATCAGTGCTTTTATTTTATGACAAATATAGTACTAAGTTATTATTTTTAGTTATTTACAGTCATATAATTACGAACTCTGCTTTTTAGCTGCCGTGAGCGCAAAATAATGTTTAGCGTCATCGATCTCACGTCATCTCTGCCTACGACGTAGAGTTAAGCTGTCCAGCGATCTGCGACGGTGGCGTGTCACAGCTTCTTTTTTTATGCCCTAAAACAATTATTTCCGCCAATGATATCTCGTGTTATTTGTCTCATCGTCCTATCTTGTTTTCTTGTTGTTGTTTTTTTCAATTAGCTTGGCCCGGCTTGTCTGGTACATGCTCTATATACTGTCCGTTTACATCAACCTGGCTGACATCTTGGGTCTCTAGCACGGCAAGAACATGCGTTAAAATAAAGTGACAGGCAACAGATGCCACTCAGTGTCTGAATCGGTGTAAGCGAAGTTTTAAAACATTACTGTGCAAAACGGCACAGCAGTGTAAGATGCGCGCAGTCGTTTTCGGCGACGAGCACGTCCAGAACGTAACTTGCTCGAAATTGTAAAAGCCGCGCCGGCGCACGAAGGGCAAAGGTAAACACCAAATTGATAACATTGATTATGCTGTGAAAGCCGGTTACTGTAAAAAAAATCAAGCCATGTTGATGTGCTAATAAAGTTTTAGAAGAGGGGCTCCCAAAGTTTTGGGCCCCAAAGAGATTTGTGGGTGTTAACGTTGGGGCATACAGAAGTTAAAAGAGTTTTTAGAATAGGCGTTTTGCGTTTGCGGATATCGTGTTGCGCTTGCAGCGTCACTACGGCGTCAAGCAAAAGCTGTTATAAATATTAAAATGAAATATACCATTTGATGATAAGAAGAGTAATTTAGATTTTTGGGTTTTCGTGCTTATTAACAATTTAGAACTTATTCTATAAGCAGCAACCAACTTGTTGCACTTAGTTTAGCCAAGTCCCTTCGTGATAGGCCTACGAGCCATGAAACCGACAATTGAATTCGGAATCAGTGGCGTCTAATGAACCAATCTTCATTACACATGTTAGTTGACAGAAAGCGATAACCACAATCACTTCTCCTAGCTAGTATACCGTATCCTAGCTTACGAACCTCACGCGTTACCACGAATCGAGCCCAGTTTGGTGCTAGGTTAGAGCAGTCGCTTCGATGGGCGCCTTCATGTTTGTTGACGAAAGCTTTTGGGGCAGCTTTTGCGGCTCCTGCTAAATCGATGAAATAGCGTGCCCGACACAAAACCCAAACACAGTTTGCGTTTGGCGCATGCGCAGTGGCTTCGACGCTATTTCTTTGGGACCGCAAAACGGTTGAGGCCCCCTATTCTAAAAATCTCTAATAATTGCTGCGGTTTTACGTGCCAACAGTACGATGTTATTGGGAGGCATGACGCAGTGGGGGACTCCGAATGAATTTTAGCCACCTCTGGTTCTTTACAGTACGCCTAAATCTAAGTACACGAGTGTTCCTGCATTTCGCCTTCATTCGAAATGCGGCCGCCATGGCCAGGAATCAAACCCGCGTCCTCGAGCCAGCAGCGCGACACCTCACAAGCTAAGCTAACACGGTTGGTGAAGTTAATGTGACGTGGTGCACTGATGTCATCGTGGCAAACACGTTTCGATATTACCAGAATGAGTATCTGCATCCATGACGTTACGGGCAAACCATCTAGAAGTAAACGCACCAGAAGCCACCTTTGGCTCGGAGTCTTGCTCCCATTCCTTTTGATACGTTCTCGCATACTTGGCGCACTTCCCCATGTTTGGATTCTCCTCTCTGTGGAGGATCCGATCTTACGTCTAACCTGTCGAAATGAATCTAGAATGTAAGCACGAACAAAAACTCATGTAGCAGGAGAAGGAAAATGGCAGTAAAACTTCGCGCGAGAAACGTGGAGTAGGTCGAAAGCTGTGCGCGGCGCGATACTTCACCCAGAAGACATGGCCATGAACACACTGGAGCGTGTCATCCACCCGTGCTTCCCTTCTTTCATGTCGGCGCCACGATCACCCGGCGGCCCCGACTTTATGTTACTGCTCTCCATCCTGAGCATACCCATGTTAGTACAGTGTACTGTGAAAAACTCCCAGATTCATCCCGATGCCCGGGGATCGGTTGCATATCGGTCCAGCGGGGTGCAAGTTTAAGTGCATCAAAGACCAAAGCCACCGGCTCAGACAACTGCGCAGAAAGGGAAGGGAAGGGGGGTCATTTCGCGCACGCAAACATGCACAGCCACGCGGACGGCTCAGCCGGCTAAAACATAGCCTTGGAGATTTCCTTCTTCCCGATCAGAGCCACCTTCGGAGCGTGGATTGGGCGCCACTTATAGCCCAAACAAAACCGAGTCGCAAATTTTCAGTAGCCCAAATATAGCAACATTGCCAACTCACCCACTTCGACGCCAAATTTTTTTTCCTGTAGCCCAATTTGGCTATAAATAGCCAAACCTGGCAACACTGCTGCCGTTCCGGCCCGTGTTCGTGTCGCTATAGACCCTGCGTTGCGTGAACTTTTGGAAAGGCCAACACTGTCGCACTCTGTTCGCTCAGCTAATCAGACCGCTAAGCACGACTGTGATGGAACGTGACTGATTTGTGATTTGGTATTGCGTTGCCGGCTGTAATTACCGATTCGCAAGGGGGCACAAGCAAGCAACACGACGAGGAAGAGCAGGAAGCGCGCATACCTGCTAGCAGACAAACCGGAAGTAGAAGGTTCTGGTTTGACAAATGGACATCGTCACCGCCGTTGACGTCACCAGATTCACCCTGATGACATCGTGACGACCGCTGGGGACGCCGGAAAGGCCAGGAGAGGAGGCCGGCATTGTTTTTTACAGCGAAAGCTGTATATGGCTAGGCGAAACGAAAACCGTTCGTTCCATGTTTCTCTAAACGTCTCCATTGGCTGCGCCGCCAGTTACGTCGTTCGCTACGTCACACACAAGCGCGCGCGCCATTGGCAGCGCCGTTAGTGACGTCCTTTCTCTGCGTCGTACCTGCTCTGTCCGCAACGCCGTCTCCTCGGCTGGCGGTTCTCGCATGCGTTCGATATCTCGAGTTAGCTCGGTGTCGTGGTTAGCAGCGTCCGCCCGCCATTGACACTTGCGTTCCACTAGAACCACAAACATGTAAAAAATAATTGAGAAACGCTTCAGTACAGCGTCGGGATTGACCGACTGGTAAACACCAAGGCCGCAGGTTTCAGCTGCGCTGGTTAACCATCTGCACGGAGTGCTTGGTGGTGTTTATTTTTTTTTTGTGTGTGTGGTGCGCCCGGCGGCGCATAGCGCTGCAGCGTTTGGCATCGTTGATCGTGACGGCATTCGGAACTCGATGCGCGTGTTCACTTGAGATGGCCAAAAAATATCTGAGCTTGTTTAGGGGCCCTTTAAGAGTGTTGGTTAGCTCAGAGTTGTGCAGTTCTGTTATACCTCTGTTACACGAGCACGCAAAAACTCTTTTACGCAAGCGGTCTTTTACCAAGTTGAAAGACTTTTGAATGAAGAGGTGTTGCGCAGCAGACACACGGCGCCGACGATCTCCTTTTAGTGTTTCCTTCTGGACAGGCTACCGAAAGCGTGGCGCTAGCGTTCGAAGCAATATCGGCCAAAATAACTTATGTATCTTGAAATATAAAGTGAAAACGTATTGTTTACACGTTATTCAAATAAATTTAACATAAGAAACGTTACTATAAAGATTTATTGAAGCAGTTTGAAGAGCATCATCACGTGACATCCCCAACCCGTTCGACCTGCTTACGAAAGTACAGAAGAAAATGAGCATTACTGGGTTTACTACACCATCTGCAAGACATAATTATTTTTTATGATGAGCCTAGGTGACAGAAAATTACGCATTCACTTACTTTCTTTAGTATATGACAATTGCTGGTGCCCACTGGTTTCGAGGCTACTCCTTTTCAGCCCTAAAGGAGATCGGCGAACTCCTCTTCCAAAAAGTCCGCTTCTGAAAAAGAGATCGCTCCCTGTCCGGTGTCTGCGGGCGAAATTCTTTTTCGGGAGAAGTCTTTTTGCTCAAAAGACTTTCGAGTGCCCGTGTGACAGGGGTATTAGTCTGTTTCTAGTATGTTGTAGTATTTGGTGTTATGTAGCTGCGTATATGCCTTCTGTTTGTATTATTCGGTGGATCAAACAACTATGCTACCTGCTTCTTTGATTATACAGTGCTTGGCGGGTTGAAATATTATTTATTATCTGCCGTTCAGAAAAAAATTTATGCTACTGGGTTATTCGGCTAGTTTAGTATGTGGTAGTATTTGCTTTGTGACTGATTTAATGTAGGTTTTTTCAGTCTAATGACTGTTCTGGGTATGGAATCAATGTTCGTTGTGGTTGGAGGGATTTCGATGCTGGGTCTTGAGTATCTGTGTCAGAAAATAAGTAGTTATTACGCATACGTCTGGTGAATCCTGTCAGGTGCTTGCACGGTTTCAATATATTGATACGGAAGAGCCGCCACAGTGTGGCTCCACTGAGGAGAAGGAAGACGACGTGTTCCCGCTTGATATAGCGTCGTCATTTTGGTCTCCGTTAGCTTCCCTGTAAAAAATTGGCTGTGGTTTAGCTCTCGTTATACCTAGTAGAGTAGCGACTAGCTACACACCGGCTGTGCTTAGGCTTCGCTTGTACGACCTCAACTATGTCTGCGGCGACGCAGCCACAGCTGGTCAGCGCGGGTTGTGACGTCATACAGAGGGCGCAGGGAGCGCCCAACGGAAGAAGCGGTGGCCGGGCGGCGATCGCGACGAGCCGAGTCGCCGGAGAATCGAGGCCCGTGGTGTGACGTCACACAGAGGGCGCGGCGAGCGCCCAACGGCTAACGCTGTTTTAGGGTGTTGACAGCCATTGTAAGGGTACTTGCAGCCGCCAGCTGAATTGGCGGGTTAAATGTGGGGACCAAAATGGCGAAGACCAGCCGACAGACCACGTTTCTCGCAACAATTGGTGATGTGAAACTAATTAACTTCTTTTAATAAACATTGGCCTCAGCAGCCAGAGAGATATAGAGTGTCTGAGCGCAATACACGGCACGTCTACGTTTTAGTTGAACAGGCTAGTAAGCACAGTCTTTATTACAGCATACTTCGAACAACCCCCTAACAAGTGGAAGGCAACGACAATGGTTAATGCAGTTCAGATACGTGGCGCGAGATAATACTACCACGAACACGCTATCGTGCCTTATAAATTATTGCTTTATATGTGTCGCACGACATGCAATACAAAAAGTTTTATATGTTAAAATTAAAGAAAAAGACAACTAGTATATTAAAGATACATGCAATGTTTCATGTGCGCATTGGTGCAAAACTAAATTAAGCAGATCGCGTGCCAGCATGGGTAAATTAGAACGTGACAAAAAAAGTAGGAATGCGCCGGGACTTCTAGCGAGACGGGGGACCAAACTGGCTGTATACCTACCAAATTTGGCGGCTAAATAGCGGTCGACATTTTGGTGTTGTCACCACCCTAAAACAGCTCCCTACCAACGGCAGGAGCGGTGGCGGCGCGGCGACCGCGACGAGCCGTGTTGCTGGAGAATCGATGGCCGTGGTGTGACGTCGCAGTGCGGCCACGGCTCAAAGTGCGGCGACAGCGAAGAGACGAAAACCTGGCTATCGCTACAATAAATTGTAAATAGCCTTGGCCATCAGCCACACGTAACATCATTTGGTGGAAGTCGACGTTCCCAGTACCTGTCGTGGAGGTTCGCAGCGGTCGCAACGGCGCCACTGCAACTTCGGCTCCTTCTGCCGGCACTTCATCTACGCCAGCGCCTCCGCGTGCAGCCCCGACCTACGTAACCGCTTCCCCCGTTCGGGATTCTGGTGTTTTCACCGGAGTCGGCAGTCCTGATGCCGACGACTCGCTCCG
Organism: Dermacentor silvarum; assembly: GCF_013339745.2. Taxonomy (NCBI): domain Eukaryota; kingdom Metazoa; phylum Arthropoda; class Arachnida; order Ixodida; family Ixodidae; genus Dermacentor; species Dermacentor silvarum. The sequence goes on along the minus strand of NC_051155.1, from coordinate 82,456,504 downwards.
CTTATACGAACGTGTCAGCACCAGTCACAGGTGGGATCCGACTATTATGCTTGCCAACCTTCTTTTTTACCTCGACGGAGCTGCTCCACGGGCGTGGTTCCAGACTCACGAAGAGGAGATCTCGAGCTGTGATCTCTTCAAAGAGAAGCTCTGCGACCTTTTTGGCATTCCGTTCGGTCGCCAAGTCGATGCCAAGAAAGCCCTTGCCACACGTGTACAGACGTCGACCGAGTCCTACGTGTCGTGCATTCTCGACGTCTTGGCCCTTTGTGCCAAGGCTGACCCAAACACGTCTGAGGACGATAAGGTTAATCACGTCCTCGAAGGCATTGCTGACGACGCTTTCAATTTACTGGTGTTTACGGACGTCACCAGAATCGATGTGATCCTCAAGGAGTGCCGCCATCTCGATCATGCTAAAAGCTACCGGGTATCCCAGCACATCACGCGACTTCCCAACACAGCTGCTACGTCATCCTATGACGACCTCTTCAGCCAGCGTTCGCGATGTGACAACTTAACCCGCATCATTCGTCGTGAGGTCGAATCAGCACAACCGGCGGTCCCTTCATTCCCGTCATCTGATCATTCTACGGCGACGATCTCCTTGATCCAGGCCGTCGTCCGTCAAGAGTTGTCAAACGTCGGCCTGCACTCCGTTCATTCCGTGAGCTCGGAACGTCTTTCTCTACGCACGTTCCCATCCCGCTCTTCTTACTCCTCTTCTGGACCGTGCAACCCGTACGAATGGGGAACCGTGGACGACAAACCAATCTGTTTTAACTGCCGACGCATTGGACATATCGCTCGCCACTGCCGCAGCCGCTGGGCTTCTCCGACGCACTATTCTTCTGATTACTACCCTCGTCCCTCTAGCGCGTCCTTTTCCTTCGCTCCTTCCAAGCCCGACCCATCGTCTGACCGTGCGACACCTCTGACACGACCCCGCTACTCCTGCTTGCCTTCTCCCTCACGCCGTCAATATCGTTCGTCCCAGTCACGCCGTGCTCCTTCACCGACCTACTCGCAGCACCTCCGACCGGAAAACTAGAAATTGCAGTTTCTGGAGGTGAAGCTGCATTGACGAAATTGGCGCAAGATCCTCGCTTCACCCCACCAACGAAGAAGAATCTTTTGGACGTTCTCTTCAACAATGTTCCTGTGTGAGCGTTGATTGACACCGGGGCGCATGTGTCCATTATGAGTGCTGCTCTTCGCCGTCGGCTCAAGAAAGTTCTGAACCCTGCCCCGAATCGAACGGTACTAGTCGCCGACGGAGGAACTATCGCTATTGTTGGCATGTGCTCTGCCCGACTCACTATTGCTGAGAGACACACCGGCGTTCTCTTCACCGTCATCGACCATTGCCCTCACCATAGCCTCCTATATACTTTCTGTGCCAGCGCAATCACTCCGGGAGCGCCGTTCCACCTCCTCTCCTGACCTCCTTGCAGGTCGCCCGCTAGGGGCGCTGCTACCCCAGAATAGTTCGCTAGCCGCCGTGCATGGTTAAAGGCGGGAAAAATTGCGTGCGCGCGTCTCCATTAGTGTCAAATCGAGACAATATTAATTTGCCTCACCTGCCGACGGTTCGCTGGTTTGTTGGGAGATCACCTTTCTGCAGCAGCCCACGGCTGGGAAAAAAACTTGCCTTCTGCCTTGGATTGACGCGGTGAGCTGCGGCATGGTATTGAACGACTGTGGCTATGGTGACAATGTCGGTTCCGTATTGAGGACGTCTAGCAGCAGCGCAAATGAAAGCCTTCTGGCCGAAAAGAAGACATTGTGGTCACGAGTGAGTTGTGCTACTTTAGGTGGTTTGATAGGGCGCTTTGCGAGTTGATACCCAGTAGTATGGCGTATTGTTGTGGACCTGGATGCACCTCGTACAGTAAGAGAAAGGTCCCGGGCATCTCTTTTCATGAAATCCCGAGCGATGAAGAACTTCCAGAGAATTAGCTCCAAGTTTGAATGTGTCAAACGTGGAATGCGTCAGATACTTGCTGAGAGAGATGCACTTTCGACTTGTTCTGACTAGAAAGCTCTCGTCTGACGCCAATGAATCTTTTTTTGGGTGGTTGAGGAGGTCAGCTGGAAGCAACGATCAGACAGACTCACGGGCAGTCTTGTGCGGAACAGAAAAGTCTCTGAAGACAGGCATTGCGTCAACATCGACAAACAACAACGTGATGGACACGGAAGATAGCACATGCCCGTCGCTACGCCGGCAACTGAGCGTAAGCACTACGCCAGAACTATCCAAAAAATTTCCCAAAGAGACGACAGCAGCGCTGTTCAACCACATTACACGGCGCAAAGAAACGCTTCGTTCGCCAGAATGTGCAGCACTAGCGATGGTTGGCGTATACCTATCGAGAGCTGTTAAGTTGTTAATGAGCGGGTGTCTTGCAAAGAATGCCTCAGTTTGTTGACAAAGCCCAAGCCCTCGGCGCCATCAGATTCTCTCATTAGGCTTCAAGACAGAAGCAGTCTGCTGTATCGGTCAGACGAATTCGTAGTTGTGCTGAGAGAGAGAGAGAGAGGTTTATTGAAGAAAGGCAGAGAGGTCGGCTTGAGCGTTAGTTTGTTCTGGCCTGCTACTCTACACTGGGGAAGGGGGGAGTGGATAAAAAGAGCGATGAATGATGATGATAAGATTAGGAGGTGCGTATGTACATGTCCATCCCGTTGAGGTCATACTATAGCCGTGCATGGAGTCCAGTGGCTTGAAGGAAGGCTATAGTCGCTTCGATGACCATAGCTGCGCTGTTGGCGTCAGGCCAAGGACCTAAGACAATCTCGTCAGACATTGGTATTTTAGTCACTCGCTGAATAGTTGAAATGAGGCTCTGCTGTTCTCGCGCGTACGCTGGGCATGAGCAAAATATGTGCTCAAGTGTTTCTGGCACTGGGAAGTGATCGCAGTTGGGACCAGTGTCATTGCAGCCGATGATATGTGTATAACGCCTCGTGAGTGCAACACCAAGACGAATCCGGTGTAGCAGACTTGTTATGCTCCTCTTCATTTTATGAGGCATGCAGAACTTCATTTCTGGGTCCCATTTGTGCAGTCTCTTGTGTCGTCGATCAGGATTGGTCCAGTACTCAAGTGTAGCGTTCCGCATAACGCACCGAAGCAGGGCATTCGTGTCTGTTCGTGAGAACGCGATGCTTACTTCTGGCGCATTATTTACAGCTATTTTAGCTTCAGCGTCTGCTTGTTCATTTCCTATCACGCCACAGTGTGCAGGTATCCACTGAAAGATGACGTGGTGGCCGCATTTGGTCGCAATGTCGAGAAGCTCTGCGATTTCTAGAGCTAAAATATAATAAGGGCCTTGTCGCATAATGCACTCAATGGCTTGAAGAGCGGGTTTGGCGTCGCAAAATAAATAGTTGTGCTGAACTCTTGGCACAAGTAGGTTGAAGTAGTGCTCGCTAAGCTAAGAAATTTTAAGCAGCCGCTGAGCGAGACTGCCGTGAATGCTGCTCAAGTGCTGCGAGAGCGTGAACTATTGAATTGTTCAGTGCCTGAGCATCACGAGATGCTGTTTGAGATCATGGTGACAAAGTTCTTCCGCCCTCTATTCACTAATTTTGCACTGGAGATAACGGACAAGAACGACATCGCAAAAGTTTTTTCACAGAAGCCCCTGTCACAAAAGCTCCACAAACTTTAAATCGAAATGATGGCAATAAAAGCTTTTGTTGTGGAGTTATTACATCCGACATTATTCTTTTTCCACACTGACATACAAAACATATGTAATAATAAGCAGAAGGAAAATGAAGCTTCATACTAGTACAGATAAGAGCTGTGGTTTTCCTTTTATTGTTCTTTCTTTTGGAAGAAGCAATGCGCGGCGGCCTGTACGCTTCTGTGTCGGCGTTAAACGCCCGTAGATGTTGTAAAACAATAGAATCGGCACCGGTAAAAAAAAATAGCGTGATATATAGTTATGCTACAGCGCACGCCGCCGTTGAGCGTCCTGTATTTCTATTCTGGGGTAGCACCGCCAACTGGTGGTGAGTGACGGCACTAGGCGCGACGACCGGTTCCCTGCGTTCTCGGCGCCGATGGGCAGGCATGAAGTATATAGGAGGCTATGCCCTCACGAACTCATTCTCAGTCTTGATTTCCTCCCCAGTCATTCTGCCCTCATTGACTGTTCGGCTGGCTCACTTCGCCTTGACTTGCCTCTTCTTGCCGACCCTGTGGACCCGCGCCCAAGCCATTTGAGCTGCATGGATTTTATTCACCTACCACCTCAATGTGTGACACACGTCGACTTGTTTTCCTCACCAGCTGTACCTGACGGCAATTACGTGGTCGCACCAGTTCCGACCGTTATACTTACACATGGTGGTACCGTGCCGCACACAGTACTCACAATTACTGGCAACCGCGCCTGCCTTCCCCTTGTCACTTTCGAGCTAACCGCGCAAGTCCTGCGTCGGGGGATCTCATTAACTATAATTAGCGCTCTACAGGATGATGAGGTTGAGTCATTCACAGTCGAAGATTGTTACAGCTCAGCCAATAGTGTGACGTCATCCCACGTCAGTGACATCGCCATTGAAAAGATGGTTTCCTCTGACCTTACACCTGCTCAAGCTGCAGCCCTCAGTCGCGTTCTTGAAGGCTATCGCGACATTTTTTACTTTGACAATCGACCCTTAGGTCAAACGTTCGTCGTGGCCCATTGCATAAATACTGGCAATGCGAACCCTATTCACCGACGTCCATATCGTGTATCTGCGTCAGAACGAGCTGTTATCCAAGAGGAAGTAAAAAATATGCTTGAAAAAGACATTATCGAGCCTTCCTGTAGTCCTTGGACTTCTCCCATCGTACTTGTCAAAAAGAACGATGGAATGTGAAGCTTTTGTGTAGATTATCGTCACCTGAACAAAATCACAGAAAATGACGTTTATCCTTTGCCACGTATTGATGACGCTCCAGACTGCCTGCACGGTGCCACCTATGTTTTTTCTATCGACTTACGGTCCGGCTACTGGCAGATATCTGTCGACGACATAGACCGAAAGAAGACTGCATTTGTTACCCATGTCGGTCTTTATCAGTTCAAGTTGTGATGCCTTTCGGTCTCTGTAACGCGCCTGCCACCTTTGAGCAACTTATGGACTTTTTGCTTCAGGGGTTAAAGTGGTCCACGTGTTTGTACTATCTACACGACGTCATCGTTTATTCGCCCACATTCGACACGCATCTAGACCGCCTTTCAGCGACTCTTGACGTGTTCCGCCGGGCTGGTCTCCAGTTGAACTCGTCAAAATTTCACTTCGCTCTGCGCCAAATATCCGTCCTTGGACACCTCGTGGATGCCTGATCCGAAGTCTACCAAGGACGTTCGTAGTTTCGTAGGGCTGTGCTCTTATTTCCAACACTTTGTAAAGAATTTTGCGACCATTGCACGTGCCCTTACCGACCTCGTGAAGAAAGGCGTCCCGCGTATTCTTGGGGTCCTGACCATGCCGCATCATTTTCGTAGCTCGTCATTCTCCTTACCACCCCTCCAATCCTGGCCTACTTTGACCCGTCTGTCTCAACGGAAGTTTGAACTGATGCCGGTGGTCATGGCATAGGAGCAGTGTTAGTACAACGCCAGCGTGGACATGATCACGTTATAGCCTATGCCAGCCGACTTCTATCACCCGCCGGGTGCAATTATTCATAGAGCGCGAGTGCCTTGCTCTTGTGTGGGCTGTTGCGAAGTTTCGTCCATACTTGTACGGACGCCCATTCTGTGTCATCACTGATCACCACACTCTCTGCTGGCTATGCTAGCTCAAAGACCTCACGGGACGACTCGCTCGCTGGGCTTTACGCCTGCAAGAGTATACCCTCTCCGTGGTATATAAGACGGGACGCTTGCACAAGGATGCAGATTGTTTGTCCCGCTACCCCGTCGACGAACCGGCTGATGCGGACGCCATCGCTTCCTTTTCTCTGTGTTCCAGTTGCTTCAAATCGGCAACGAGCAACACCGCGATCCTTCGTTACGAGCCCTCATCGACCATCGGGAGTCAACGCCTGGAGACCTCTCTCCGGATGTTTCTCCTCAAGGAGAGGACATTATACCGCCACAATTTCAATCCCCACGCCCTTGACCTTCTGCTCGTCATTCCATACCACCTGCGTTCGACTGTCCTCCACCAACTTCACGACGCTCCCTTGGCTGGGCACTTGGACGTCTCGCGCACATACGACCGTGTATGCCATCGCTTCTACCGGCCAGGTCTGACCCGCTCCGTGCGGCGTGACGTGGCCGCTTGTGAGCCCTGTCAGCACCGGAAGAAGCGCTCCACACTTCCAGCTGGATGTCTCCAGCCGATCGACATCCCACCCGAACCCTTTTTCCGTGTTGGTCTAGACCTTCTTGGACCATTTCCTTTCTCGGGCTCCGGAAATAAATGGGTCGCCGTCACTACTGATTACGCTGCGCATTTCGCGATCACAAGAGCCCTCCCGACAAGTTGTGCTGCTGACGTCGCTGACTTTCTTCTCCACGACAACATTTTAGTGGACGGTGCTCTCCGCCAATTACTCACTGACCATAGCCGTAGCTTTCTCTCGGCAGTCGTACACAAGTTCGACTGCCGAGAGCACAAGTTCAGCACGTCCTACCACCCACAGACCAACGGCCTCATGGAGCGCCTCAACCGGACCATCACCGACATGCGTTCGAAGTACGTTGTAGCCGACCACCACGACTGGGATCTTCATTTAACAAATGTGACGTTCGCGTATAATTCATCGTGTCACGACACCACCGGCTACTCACCATTCTATCTCCTATATGGCCGGGAACCCGCGTTGCCCTTGCACACTTTGCTGCCCTCGCGCGCACGTTCAGTCAATGAATACGCCCGCGACGCGATCGCACAAGCCGACCACGCGCGCCAGCTCGCCCGCACCCGTCTCGATGCCTCACAGAAGCATCAGAGACGCCTCTATGATTGCCACCATCGCGACGTGCACTTTTCTCCGGGATCTCTGGTGCTTCTCTGGCCAGCCATCTGCCGTGTGGGCCTTTCCGAAAAGCTGCTGTCGCGCTACACTGGCCCATACCGTGTGGTGAGAGAAGTGACCAATGTCACGTTTGAAATCATCCCCGCCGACCTCTCAGCTTCGTCGTCAGCTGCAAGCGACATCATTCACGTGGCGAGACTAAAGCCTTAACACACACCTTTCACCGCGGATGTGTAGCTTAAGCACCGGGACGGTGATTCTATTGCCGGGGGTGATGATACGGAATAGCCACCACAGTGTGGCTGCACTGAGGAGAAGGAAGACGACGTGTTCCCGCTTGATATAGCGTCGCCATTTTGGCATCCGTTAGCTTCCCTGTAAATAAATTGTAAATAGCCTTCGGCATCAGCTACACGTAACAATATTTGCCTTGTTGTCAGACAAAAGTTTGTCGAGTATTGAATTGCTTCTTTTTATTGTTTTGGAGATATTGACTACACCGGAGAAAAGCGTGTGTATTTTATGAGTTTGTTCGCCAGCTTACACTCAGTGTGCTCCTTCCGCGAATTATGATTTACGGAAGTGGGTTTGTGCGCTATCCTTAGAAACTGAATGAAAAATGAGACATCCACCCAATCGTAGCAATTGCTACAAAGGAAACCCATACGGCTTCCTCGAAAGAGGAACCAGTATGTGTTCTTTAGAAACTACTTACAACCGTATCTGTAGAAACTGTTATGAAGGACAAGCATTCTCCTATATCGCTAGCAGGGACTTGATGCTAGGCTTGAATCCTGTGCTTGGAACATGTGCTATGAAGTGATCAATAAGAAGTCACTTATGAATAATTCCTGAAATTGCTGGCCTTACTTTATAATTCGTATTATATTATGGTTCCATATTATCAAGTAGTTAAATTTATATGACAGAAATGTGATTTATAATTCAGGACATCTTTAGTGAATATGTTAAGAAAATAGCTGCACCAACAAATGTATTTATTATCTAGGAGGCTGGACGGAGTTTTTTCCCATTATTAACCACTTAGTAGAACACATATTTCCAAGGTAGCATTGTCTTGGAGTTCCCCCACATGCTACTGGTGCCCGGCCTTTTGCAAGACGGGGTGAAGGACCTATAGCCAGCACCCAGTAATAATGACTCGAAGGTGCATTGTTCTACATGAAATTTTGAAGGAGCGCCAACCTTCAGGGACTTATTTCCTAAAATGAAAGCATGCCACGCGGGTAACATCAACATCTACCCCTATTTGTTCCATACGACTGTTGAACGGCAAGCCTTCGTCAGCAAGGGCATTTAATACCACATCAGCCATTGTCAGAAGAGAGAGTCCCAACCAGTTAACGTCGTCGGCCTGGTGAGCTCCGAAAGGTTATTGCTGCTATTAGACAGCTATATGTTTCTGCTATGTGTGCTATTTTTCTGCTATATCCTGGAAATATCCCTTAAACTTTAGCATACAAACTTATTTCTTTTTCTTCGCCTACTCCAAGTCTCTCGTCTCGTAGTCCCCCAAGCCGCTAGAGTATGCCTCAAGACATGGTGATTCCTTTCATCTTGAATTTCCAAGGCATTTTTGAAGCGCTAAGTGCTCGGGCGCATTTGCGCTTACACCACATATTTGCTCGAATGGTTGTACGGTGTGTCTGCAGTTCGGTATCGCTGTCATTTCCATGCACAGCTTATCCACAGAATCATGCAAGTTTTTTTGAAGTGGTGCACGTAAACGCTGCCTAATTGTTATTTTATGTGAAGGTGACCGTCTATAAAAGCATCAGGCGTATGTTCATTGTGCGGCCTGCTATCTGTTAATAAACAAATATGCCCCAGTTGTTTGAATTCCGCTTTTTTAGTAGTCATTTTAATGTGTGTACTGCTTTTCAGGAATAAGCAAGGCGCGCACCGACAAGATAAAGCAAATACCTGTTCAATTTTTCCAAAATTTGGGAAATATATAATTGGTGCACATATGACATCAAACATCTCTTAAGTGCCATCTTGTACGATGAATCTGTCATTTTATTTCAATGAGGAGAACCAAGATTTAAAAGATGAATCGTCTTTAATGCAAATTAACATACACCCTCATTCAAGATGCGAGGGCTGGGAATGATCTATCAAAAGTTATTTACAATACATTCATTTGGTAAGGAATGATGACGTGAAATTCGCGTTGCAGCGTGGAATTCTTCTTCCAGCAATGCAAAAGAGCTGCATTTACCCAGACCGTCTACAAAGCTGTATTTTGCACGACGTCCAAGTATAATTACTCCGGACTACTACTCTAAAAAATATTAGCCTATTAAAGATGGCACAATGGGCCGCGAAATTCTTTGCCCGGCTTCGCTCGGAGTACTCCTCTCTCAGTCATCACCGAAATGTACTAATATGTGTATGGTAAAGAACTTTGCCTAGAGACGTAATGAAGGTGGTTAGTAGCTGCATTTATTGTTTTGCTTTGCCGCATGAAGAGACTCCAGTGATGACAAAGATATGTCAACAGCCAAGGGATGTAGCTGATGTGCAAGACGTTGGATCTTCGTCCTCATTTTTGCAAAGGCCAAAGTACGATGCTACAACTTTTGTGCATTTTTGAATGAACAATTCCAAGCAATCTTTAGGACGTCAGAGTTGAGAAGTGTCTCCGTGACGAAGAGATGACATTTGCTTGGCACTGTAAAAGTAACATGCATGGGATATTAAGATATGCATGCGTTAAATATATGCGACTTTGAGTCGTGGAACGACCTCGTGAACATTGAAGTTCAAGGTCTGTGGCTGTTACGGCTAACATACAAAGCGATCAAAGAAACTTCCATAAAATTACCGTTTTATACAAATATTAGTGTAATTTAATAGTCACAATCATAGATAAGGTGCATAAAAAGGGGTCGTCTACGTTTGCATAGGTGAGCCAGTCTTTATCAAAGGCGGCCTTGTCAACCTTAGCAGGTTAGTTCTAACAAGTTAGTAGGCTGTGCTAGTAGACTAGCCCATCCTACTAAGACTCTACCATCTTAACAGCGTACTACTTGAACTGCGCTATGTGTGTCTCGTCTTCACTTATTATCCACGTCTTTTTAATGCATTTGAACCATCGTCATGCGAAACCAACTCGCTCAACTATGTGTACCAGTAGGCTGACGTCACGTGCGGTCATTGTACGTCGGCGGCGGCTGGCTGCAATAAAGGAGACTGAAACGAAAACTGGCATTGCCATTGCAAGTTTCTATCCCCGGTTTCAAAGACGAGGGGAAAATAGCGCGGGAGTGGGAAAACGGCAGGGAAAAAGAACACACAAAAGAAAGGACCAAGAGGGCTGCACGGGGAGCTTGTTGGGGGAGGAAGAGGATGGGAAGCTGTCACGGAACTGAATAGAAACCGAAGGTGTCGTAGGGAGCTTGCGTTTTCGCTTTTCGAAGAGCAGGTCAGCGCGCGAACAACAAAAAGACACGAGTTGAAAATGACCTCAGTAGCTAG